>NW_026896261.1:0-21004 GCF_033153095.1 Gastrolobium bilobum | reverse complement strand
CCTGTTCCTCCCTCATAATCCCATTGTTGTGCAGGGTGAAGGAAATAATGATGTGAATTGAAGAATCTAGTCACAGGGGTGGTGTGGCACAGCCAGCCACTAACAGAGAGCAAAGAGAAAAGAAATGCTAAATGCCTTCCAAAACATGCACCACCAAATTATAAAGGAGGCATTGATCCTATTGCTGCAATTCAGTGGTTAGAAGAATTGGATCGCATTTTTACTGTCATGGAGTGTGATGATCAGCAGAAATTGTTGTATGCTTCTTATATGTTGCAGAATGATGCAGCTGATTGGTGGAGAAATACCCATCTGCCCTTGGAATGTCAGGGTTATGCTATTACCTGGCCTTTATTTGAAAGGCAATTCTTGCTGAAATACTTTCCGGCTGAAGCCCGGATAAGGAAGAAGGGTGAATTTGAAGAACTAAAGCAGGGTCAGATGTCTATTGATGAATACTTGAATAAGTTCAATAAGCTGGCCAAATACTCTCATTTCCAGAGAGCTCCACCTACAGAGGATGACTTGATTTTTAAATTTCATATAGGATTACATGATAACATCTCTGAAAAACTTGCAGGTGACTCATTTGATACTTTTGCTGCACTTGTTAAAAATTGTAAAAATATTCAAGAATATTACAGAAGGAAGCATAAGGACCAATCTGCTCCTAATTCTGGTCCTAAAAACACTTCTGGGAATTCTAAAGGAAAAGGGTTGCAGGTTAGACAGTCTGATGGTAAGTTCAAAAAGGCGGGAAATTCTAAGCCTGGAAATATTAAGCCTGCTTCTCTATGTGCTACATGTGGTAAAGTCCATGCTGGGGTTTGCAGAAAAGAGCAAAGATTGTGTTACAAATGTGGCCAACCTGGGCATTTTATTAGGGACTGCCCCTTTATGAAGGCAGGGAATATTCTGCCGACTTTATTGTCTTGCACCTTGCTTCTGTGAATTTAATTCTGGGGATGGATTGGTTGTCCAAGTACTGTGTGAAGATTGACTGCTGCAGTAAAACCATTTCTGTCTCATCTCAAGATGAAGAAAGGGAGTCTCCTTATTTGTCTGTACTTCAGGTGGTAAAGGCCTTGAAGGAAGGAGATTCCGGGTATGTTTTATTAGGAGGTTTGGTTGGCGTCAACAAGGAGCCAGTTTCTGTTATTCCGATTGTCTCTGAATTTGAGGATGTCTTTCCGGATGAAATTCCGCACTTCCCTCCAGAAAGGGAAATTGAATTTGCAATTGACTTATTGCCTGGTGTGGGACCTATCTCTCTTGCCCCATACCGGATGTCACCTCTGGAATTATCCGAATTGAAGAAGCAGATTGAAGACTTATCCGGAAAGAATTTTATTAGGCCGAGTGTGTCTCCTTGGGGAGCCCCGGTGATCTTTGTTAAGAAGAAGGATGGGTCTATGAGATTATGTACAGACTACCGACAGTTGAATAAGGTTACTGTTAAGAATAAGTATCCTTTGCCGCGTATAGATGATTTGTTGGATCAGTTGCGTGGTGCGACTGTATTTTCTAAGATTGATCTCCGGTCCGGGTATCATCAGATCCGGGTAAAGCCGGATGACGTTCCGAAGACAGCTTTCAGGTCCCGTTATGGGCACTATGAGTATCTGGTTATTCCTTTTGGGCTTACAAATGCACCAGCCGTTTTCATGGGTTATATGAATCGGATCTTTAAAGCCTATCTGGATCAGTTTGTGGTGGTCTTTATAGATGACATACTGATATATTCAAAGAGTAAAGAAGAGCATTCTGAGCATCTAAAGGTTGTTTTGCAGATTCTGAGAGAGCATCAGTTGTATGCTAAACCATCAAAATGTGAATTCTGGCTTTCCGAGATACAATTTCTGGGCCATGTCATCTCATCTGAAGGAGTGGCAGTGGACCCGAGCGAGATTGAAGCAGTGGTAGAATGGGAACGTCCTAAAAATGTTACAGAGATCAGGAGTTTTCTTGGTTTGGCTGGATATTATAGGCGTTTTATTGAGGGATTCTCACGGATGGTTTTACCTTTGACACGGTTAACCCGTAAAGGGAACCCATTTGTGTGGACCCAAGAATGTGAAGTAAGCTTTCAAGAGCTAAAAAGGAAGTTGACTACAGCTCCGGTATTAATATTGCCGGATCCTACAAGTAAGTTTGTGGTGTATTGTGATGCTTCTAAGTTTGGGTTAGGCTGTGTGTTAATGCAGTTCCGTCAGGTGGTCGCTTATGCTTCTCGGCAGTTGAAACCGCATGAGGAGAATTATCCGACACATGATCTTGAGTTGGCAGCCGTAGTGTTCGCTTTGAAAATTTGGCGACACTTTCTATACGGGGCCGATTTTATTGTCTACAGTGACCACAAAAGTCTAAAGTATCTGTTTGATCAGAAGGAGCTAAATATGAGGCAACGCCGATGGGTGGAATTTCTGAAGGATTATGATTTTGAATTGCAATATCACCCTGGTAAAGCCAATGTAGTAGCTGATGCTTTAAGCAGAAAGACGCTTGGTATGGCCAATTTGATGATTTCCGAGTATAATTTGATTGAGAAATTCAGGGATCTCCACATTCCTGTGAATACAGAAGATAGTCCGCATTTATTGACTACTACGGTAGTCCTGAATTCATTAGTTGAGCGGATTAAAGAAGCTCAATTGCTTGATGAAGAGATTCAGTCTATGAAAGAGCAGGACTTTGTGTCCACTGATAGGTTCGGTCTTAAGTTTTACAAGGATCGAATCATTGTTCCAAAAGGTCAGATGGTAGATGAGGTATTAACTGAGGGTCACATGGGTAAGTACACTATCCATCCTGGTGCTACCAAGATGTACCAAGACTTGAAACGGAATTTCTGGTGGTCGGGAATGAAGAAAGACATTGCTCTATTTGTGAGTAAGTGTTTGACATGTCAGAAAGTTAAGATTGAGCATCAGAGACCATCTGGATTACTGCAGCCCTTGGATATTCCGGAATGGAAATGGGTCAGTATTTCTATGGATTTTGTAGTAGCATTACCGAGAACTCAGGCTGGTTTTGATTCCATCTGGGTAGTTGTTGACAGATTGACAAAGTCTGCACATTTCATACCAGTTAAAACGAGTTTCTCCACAGAGCAGTTGGCTCGGATATATGTAAGAGAGATTGTGAAACTTCATGGTGTTCCTGAAAGTATCATTAGTGATCGGGACCCTAAATTTACTTCTAGACTCTGGGATGCAGTGCAACAGGCCTTCGGTACACAGTTGAGGCTGAGCACGGCTTATCATCCCCAGACTGATGGTCAGACTGAGAGGACTATTCAGACCCTGGAGGACATGTTGAGGGCTTGTGCCTTAGAGCAGGGAAATGCATGGGATAAATATCGTCCTCTAGTGGAATTTTCCTACAATAATAGTTATCATGCCAGTTTGGGCATGGCTCCGTATGAAGCTTTGTATGGCCGTAGGTGCAGGGCGCCTACTTGTTGGTCAGAAATTGGAGAGAGGCAGTTATTTGGGCCTGATATGGTCCAAGAGACTACCGATCAAATTATGATGATTAAGGATCGATTGAAGAAAGCACAGAGTCGCCAAAAGAGTTATTATGATGCAAAGCATAGACCCCTTGAATTTTCAGGAGGGGATCATGTATTTATCCGTTTGTCTCCGACTACGGGTGTTGGGCGTGCTCTAGGAGTGAGGAAGTTGAGTCCTAGGTTCATTGGGCCCTACCAGATTAGGAAAAGGGTTGGACCTGTGGCTTATCAGCTTGCCTTACCTCCACATCTGTCAAATTTGCATAGTGTTTTTCACATCAGTCAACTTCGAAAATACGTGCCGGATGAATCCCACATTGTACAGCCGGACAATATCGAAGTAAGAAAAGACTTGAAGTTTGTTGTGGGACCGTTTAAGGTTCTAGCACGTGATGAAAAAGTGTTGAGAAACAGGACTATTCCCATGATCAAGGTACAATGGGAAGGATTGACTCCTGAGGACGCCACTTGGGAGCGGGAGAATAAAATTCTCCAGCGATATCCTGAGTTTGATGTCAGGTATATGTATATTTGATATTTGATTTTGTGGGCAAAATCCTTAAAAGGTGGGGTGAATATAATGACCCTAACTGGTAAATCTTAGTTAGAGATTTAATTTAAGGATTTAAATGCCATAATTAGATTCAGTGAGCGATTTCGAGTATTTTGACTGTAATCATGACTATGTTATGAACAGTGCGTTCTGCCGGAGAATTTACAGTTTTGTGAATTAACCGGTAGAGCTTAAAATGAGCAAAATAATTTTAGGAACATAATTTGAAAATTCTGATGACAAATATGAGTTCAGAACGAAAAATTGTATAGTCTGGCACTTTCCGTGAAAATCTCGTGAATAGTGTTTCTACCGGGTATTTTGTACTGCTGTTTAAGCAACCGGTAGAGTCCAGAAATAAATAATTGATGAAATAAGAATAAGAAAGTCCAATATATGCCAAGCAAGTCAATATAGGCCCAAGAAAATGATAAGTTTATAAGTTTTAATTTTCGTAAGTAAAGGAAGTACAATTAGTGATGCACAGTGCATTTCGTCAAAAACGGTGCAAAAACCATACTGTGAATTATGAATATTGTTCCTTAGGAAATAAAAAATTAATGTAAATGATTTTAGGAAATAAAAAATATGTTTGTAGCTTTGAGTTAGTTCCGGGTCAATTTAAGTTAAAATACGCGATAAAAAAACATCCGATGAAAATGGCCACATGTGCCTATATAGCCTTGTCACTTAAATGAAACACTATTCATTTCAGATTTTCTTCTTCTCTCTCTTGCATGGCCGAGCTGCACATGGAGGGGAAGGGGCTAGGGTTTCAAATTTTCCTTCTTTGATTTCTTCATCATCCATCCACCAAATCCAATGACCCACCACATGAAATTGATTGGAAACCACTCAATGAATCCATTCCACCTATCCATTTGAGCTATAGTTGAGTGTGTGAAGAGTTATTCCTCCTCTCATTTTCGAGTTACTATTCACTGGAGGAGAAAAAGTGAGTTTTTGGATGGAGCTTGGCTTGGAGATTGCTCTCTAGGCTTTCTACAAGTGTTTAGAGGTAAGAAACCTCTATTTCCATGATATTATTTTGATGATTTAAGTTATGAAATTGATGAGCATATTTTGTTGGGAAATAATTGATGTTAGAATGTGAAATTTATGATGGATTATTGTTGTTTAGGAAGTTATAGTGTTGAGTAAGCATCCACATGTGATATAAAAATTTAAAAGTCCTATTGCATCTTCCTCCTAGGTTTCGGCCATCATGGAGTGAGTAGGAGTTATTGTGGAAAAAATTATATTATGTATTGTGAAGGTATAGTGTGTTGGAAATGAGTGAAAATGGATGAGTTAGTAAGAATGCCTAAGTAAAAAAAGGACTTGGTGTCTAAACTCAAAATAGGAATTTAGTGGAAGCATTCCTAGGTGTTTTCAAGTTGTAATGAAGTAACGAAAATGCATTGTAAAAGAGAAGGATCTTTGGAAATTCCCCTTGTAGGATTCAACCTATAGGGTATTTAGGGATATATTTTGTACATTTTATTTTAAATAAAATGTGTTGTAATAAATTGTATAAAGGTGATGAGTTTTGAAGAAAAATAGCATGATTTATGTTGAAAATTCCTAAGGGAATGGTTGATTAAATTAAAGAACACCAACGGTTATAAAGAGGTCTAGACTTGTGTATTGGCATAGGATTGGCAAAAATGCAAAGAAAGGAAAATAAGCGATAAAATGTATGCTTATGAAATAATTATGGTATTGCATCATTTTATTGATGCATTGTAAATTATTCTCTAGGTGTGCCTAGGGATTGAGAAGGATCGGAAATCTCTTGAAGCGATAAAAGTAACTTGTTCCACAAGTAAGCGTATTGGTAAAGCTTCAAGAGGTAAGCTCTATGTTTAAGGAGTCTTTTCCTGCTTGAGTGCTCCACCATGGTTAGTGAACTATGGTTGGACTGTATGACTGTGATTTAGATGCTTTGTATAGATGCATTCATATAGAGTTATTTGATAACATGATATGTTTTGCTCTGATGTGACTTCTGTAATTTGATTTCTGAAACAATCTCTGGCCATTGATTGTATAGTACCCGGACGTCCGCTTTGGGGTCCTCCCTCGGGACTGATGGTGTACTCCTCTGATATGTCTGGTTCCGCTTTGGGGTCCTCCCTCGGGAACACGTGCGTTGATTTCCGCTTGGGGTCCTCCCTTGGGAATGACGGCGCACATCTCTGATATGATATGGATATATGCTCTGTTCTGTTATGATATCTGTTATATGTTGTATTTGTATACTCTGTATCTGAATTTCATGCAGGAGTGAGCCAGGGGTATGGAGAATTCTCTATAAACCTGGAGCTTATTGAGATTTGTAATCTCACCCCTCTTTGGGGACATATTTTCAGGGGCCCAGATTTCCGGTGAGTCCTCACTAGGCAGGGACACGACACGTGGCTGAGGCAGTTGACAGACCGGATTTTGAGTGGCTGTAGGCTACTACCTTTTTGGAGTGTTTGATGGATTTTAGTATTTTCGCATTTGATGGATCATGATATTGATCCTTTATTTTGTATATGGCCTGTATATGTTTTGTACATGTCTATCAGTTTGATGCATGTACATTTGAGTATTCAGGAACGTTATATGATGATGTAGTATTCAGATAGGTTTATGTTTTGATGGCATGCTGTTAGATTTAGTGGCACGGAGCCATGTTATGCATGCGCCCATGTATGGGTATTCGATTATATTTGGATATCTGGTATTTCCGAATTGATATGTTGTATAAACTGTTTATCAGGAAATGCTTCCGAGTGGGATTGGAAAATCCCCAGTTGTCCGAATTATAGAGGAAACTCTGCCCGATTTTCGTTTACGCCGAGAAAGAATTAAGTTAGAAAAAGAAAAAGTTAGCTCATATTTTCGTAAGTTAAGTCTTCCGCTGTTTTCTGTTTTATCATATGTATGTTAATTGAACCGGCTCGAGACGGGGATGTTACATGTATCCTGGATTTAGATAGTGTTGCTGCAGAAAATTTTTTTGCAGTGAAAGGAAAGCTATATTTCCCTTTAATTAAACCTGTTATAAAAAAGGGGGTATGTTCATAAAGTGGCAGTTCTGGTGTCTGCTGTCTGGCACTTAACAATCAAAATAACCCACATAATAATACCCAAGAAAAAGTTGCATACAAGATGGAACTTTGATTTTAGGCTTTATTAATCTCATGCAATAGAAGAGAAGCTCTCTCATACTATAGAGACAATCATGTCTAGGACCCATCCACTTATAAAAAAAGAAAAAAGAAAAACACGCAAATCGATGTATGTGTAGGAGAGAAAAATACTCTCCTACAACGTAAGAATATATTTTCCCTTGATTTTATATCACGAACCATGATTAGCTTTTAGTTGCAAATTATGATTAGTTTATAATTTTTTTTCGTGGGTTTAATGTATCCATGTGAATTGCAGAAATGTCCCTTGTGGAAGGAGATATTGTTCGCCTTAAATGAAACACCTCATCAGTATTTCATCAAAAGGCTTCACGTGCTATGGGGGAATTACTTGCAATTGGCCGTTTAGTTCTGTTTGTGGATAGGTTTATATGTCTTGAGGATCTATAAAACATTTGCACCTTATAGCTACCACTATTTTGTTTGGACAGTTACAAAACAATGTACATAATTCATACATAAAGTCATTTGCCTGACACAGCAAAAATATAAGTTGGTTGAAAGTAAAGTGCGACTCATTCACACTACATCTCACCAATTAAAACCATTTCTATAACACGAAAGGAGGATGTGATTTTTTTACTCTTCACAAAGCAAAAAAGAGTGAAAATTTTAACCTTTTCATCTCATTCTATTTGCACTTTCAATTTCCCACCTCAAACACACCCTAAATGAAAGTTGCACTGTAAATTCTGACATGCAATAGAGATAACATTAAAGGCAAAACTAATGATATACCAAAAGACTAAGTGTGGCTTAAAAAATTTGGAAGCCACAGGATTTTTCAGAAAAATGACATTGAACTCTGGTTGGCAAAGCAGTTAGTATTTATACAGTATATAGAATAAAGTTTCTGGCCTTGATATGAAGGACAAGAACTTTTTTCATGGTTTCTATAGTAAAATTTGGATGAAGGCCAGAAATATTTAGCTTTAAAAAATTACAACCTACGAGACTCCTATTTGAGCACGAGACCCATCACCAAAATCATCATTCCAAATTAGAAAATAAAATGAATGCACAAAAAACTAAATTTCAATAATAATGAATACACTAATTAAGATTAGCAATTACACCCTATTGCAAGTATCAACAAAATCCAGGACACACGATACCATAGAGTTAAACGATTAAATATGAAGGAAACTAGGATACAACATATATTATACCTATCACAACAGAGGAAGAAAATTTCAGCTGCCGAAATTTGTTGATCACTCGGCCAGGGTATATTTTTATGCATGCATACGTGAAATTCAACATCAACAACATATGCATACATGAAATTCAACGTCAACAACCTATTTATCTCAAATCAGAGAGAAAATGATCAATGTGTTTTAACTAAAATGTTCGTACAATCCACTCTTTGAAGCACCAAAAAATAGAGTGAAATATTGAGCTTTACAAATGGAATCAATTAATAATTTCACTTAAGAATTAATTAGGCTTCACAATCTAAGCATTCCATATTTAACCAATGCTGAAAACCAGAAAATAATTACTCCCCCTGTTTCAAAATAATTGTTATTTAAGGTTTTAAACAAGGATTAAGAAAGTCATTGAATACCCTTAATTTGAGGAAAATAATACTACATTTGATTAAATTGCAACCTCCCTCCATTAACACTCTCTCAGTCCACTTAGTCAAGATACCAAGAGACGAGGATATAATAAGAAAACAAAATTAACACTTTCTTAATTTTTTAAAGCAACAAACAATTTAAAACAAACTAAAACTTCTAAAATGACAATTATTTTGAAACAGAGGAAGTGCCGTAGAGAGAAAACACATGCATGCATGCATGTTCACACACAAAATCTCCATGCCCTAAGAACAATCTTGTTAATTAGACATTGGCATGATATAAGATTGCTGAAATTAGGATTAAACTTGATCAGAACCATTTTTATTTGGACAGACTATGTGATCTTCCTCTACACAAATAATTTAGTGCAGTTATAACTCATTGGTCTTCACTTAAATAAAGTGGGGGTGAACATGCAAGACACTAAAACAGATTTATTCATGTAGGTGAAGATGTGTACCTTTAATTAGCACATTTAATATTTATAAAGTTGAGAGATGACCAACTTTGAGATATGTCCCTCCAAGTTGCTCGCAAGTGGTGAGGCAGCAAGCTTTTCACATTGGTTCTTGTTATGGTGGCTTGAGATAAGGTTTTTGTAGAAGTATCTGATGGAGTTGCAGAAGCCACCTGGTTGAAGCAGTCTTTGTTGACTAAAGTCTTTTCTTAATGATGAAGGCTTCTCAAGTGGATTTTTTTTTCATGGTGAAGGTTTTAAATGTGGGCCTTATATTTCATTACATATCAAAACTCAATAAGTATTGAACTAGGTGATTTAATATTTCAACTAGAAAAGACCTTTGAAAACTATCAACAACATAGGTCTTTAGTTTGAGCCCTACTAATGAGAAAAATTATATCGAGAGAGTCACCTTTATATGGATCTAACAGGGCTCAAAGTCTCAAACTGGATTAGTTGCACTTTTAATGAATAATTTGGGAAACTAAAAAAAATCTTTGCGAAAATACAAATTTTACCTAGTTCGGAAACAAATGGCAAAAAGAAAAAATTATTTGGGTGTTGTTATTTTTATTTTTTATTTTTACAAAGCCAATAACAGTTGAAATTATTTTAGAACTCACGTTAGAACGAACGATCATATCACATATTCACTTATCAACCGTCATTTATCACATGAAATCTAGTATCAGCAAAAACAAGTGGATAACATGTTTTACTAAACCAAATTTTATGCCATGTTCCATCTACATCCTTGGCATCCTTTTATGTCTTTAGACGTGTTCCAAATCTTTAGCCACAAAAATGCAGGATATAGTTATTCTTTTGTTCCATTTAGGTGGAATTGTGTAATTTCACAATTGATTTATCAAAACCCTTCATCCTTCACAAAGGATATCTTCGTTAATGGGTCAAATGACAAATCACAATAAGTGAGTCGATACCACGTCTCAATCTAAAATCTTAAAGTTATAAGTTTATGAATCTTTTGCACTTATATGATTCTGGCTTGGTTCATGTTTAACCGATGTGAACTTCATTATTATTCACATTTAAATATTTATAACATCATTGGACACAAAAATTAAATAAATGAAATAATTCTAATTTTACTTTACGTGGGTAAAAAAAAAGTGTAAAATTTCTAATTGTACACGTTTCCCCTGGCCATTAAATTGGACCAGGTATTCTTCAAGTAAGCCCAAGGTTGCGTAGCCCAAGTTGTAAGTGTGTAAACTCAACAGCTTCAGGTGTCCAATTCTTCATTTCGTTTTCGTATAAATTCAATTAATGAAAGCCCAGTTTAACAATAAACGGGTAATGAAAGCGGCTGAGGCCTTAACAATACACGTTTATGTCAAGTCTCATAATTTAAGTTAAGAAGTATTTGGTACACTGTCATCTAATCCAGGAATATGAAATTCCTTACACTTAATTTGAATAATTATAGCATCAACATGCGTTATGCCTACAGCTCACATGTCATTGTTATCACATAGGTATCTTATACCTTCCCAAATATGTGCAAATCTAAAGTTGCTAACCAAAATAAAAGTCTTCATCCTCATTTTGTAAAAAATTTATTATAAGATCTTATCTTTCCCTGGAAATGGACCATGTCGCTATTGATTAATAAATGGATTTTGGAGAACTTTTAATAGGAACTGGTTCAAATGAGTCATTTTATATTGGGCCGTATAGGGGCATTTCAATGTCGTGGCCCAAAGTCCGGAACAATGCTCAACGCCCAACCCAACTCTTACACGACAAGGAATAAGTTTGCAGTAGTTCAGTATTACAATACTACTGAAAATTTACTCCGCAACAAGAAGTAAGGGGTTTTTTGACCACTATAGTCTTTTTTTAATAATTAATTATCAAATTGACCTTATTTATAAACTATTTCAAAAATTTAACCTCTTCCGAAAACATAACATCAATCTGCCCCTGTTTGACCGTTGACCATGAAGCCTACCCGGGTACACCCCTACCTACCCGGGTATTTTTGAAATTTTTTACCTACCCGAGTATATTTCTTGAATCTGGAAAAATGTTTGAATTATTTACCCGGGTAGAGAGGGGTGTACCCGGGTAAATAATCATACTTTTTTTGCAGTTTCTACTTTCTACATGTACCGTGTCTTAGTTTGGTTTATGAGAAATTCCAAGAAGGCTAGTAGAATGTTTTCGCTTATTTCATCTTGTTTGTGTGTATGTAGCTGTTCTACGCGTGTACTCTTTACTTTCTCAATGATTTTGTGATGCTTGTACTTTATCGGGAACCATATAGGGTGATCTCATACGAAATTCATATTCATATTAGATTCTGTTTCTGAGGTTGATTTATTTCCAATATATGATTGACATGTTCGGGTCTTATTCATTGGTCACTGCTTCCTTGTATTTGATTCATATTCTGCTGTATACTCGTTCCTACTTTGGAACTTTGTGCTTTGATTGCTTCTGTTTTGTCTTCAAGAATCATAGTTTTTTTGTTTCTTTAAAAAATGGGAAGCTTATTTGTAATTGGTTTTCCTTGAAACTACCTATTGGATTATTTACCCGGGTACACCCCTCTCTATCCGGGTAAATAATTCAAACATTTTTTTCAGATTCAAGAAATATACCTGGGTAGGGAGGCCGGGTAGGTAAAAAATTTCAAAATATACCCGGGTAGGTAGGGGTGTACCCGGGTAGGCTTCATGGTCAACGGTCAAACAGGGGCAGACTGGTGTTATGTTTTCTGAAGAGGTTAAATTTTTGAAATAGTTTATAAACAAAGTCAATTTGATAATTAATTATTAAAAAAAGACTATAGTAGTAAAAAAGCCAGAAGTAAGGACGTAACTCTGCATGTGAAAAAGAAAAACCAAAATTGAATTTGCATATATCACAAAGCTGCATTTATTTAATTTTTATGGAGTTTGGTGGGTTTTTGTGAAAGTGAATGCTAGTTACTAGTTACACAAGTACGAGTAAAGCTTAGACGAAATTTTCCTCTTATGTTAAACATTGCAATTTTGTGACTCAGACAAAGGACCCATTTAGCGAAGAGGCAAGGGCATGAATCCTGCAAGACTTTAAATTAATTTCTCAATAGAATAGGAACTGGTCCCAAATATGAATCAATCGGGGATTACGTCGACAAAATCATGCCCCAAAAGTTAAATTAATGGTTTTTAACTAAGAATGGGTGAGGGAGGTGGTTCTGTTCAGTAAAACTTGTCTTTTTTACTTTTCTTGACGATGTTTATAAAAATGCACTAATATATAATGAGGAGCGATATTTTCACTACTAAAATTTTTCACTACCAACTTACTACCTATTTAATCACTATTAGATTAACATTTTCTCTCTTTTCAAAATTTTTTTAACATTCTCTCTCTTTGATCCAATGGTAATGTGATGAATAGTATGTTAGTAGTAAGAATTTTTGGTAGTTAGAATATCCTAACTCATATAATTTTGGATAGCTAGCTATATTGATGGTGGTGGTATTGTAACGTTAGAATCATTAGCATCATAAAGTCATAATTGGTTTCCCTATTTCGAACTTTACAATTCTAATATTGCTTGTTCGGTGGGAAAGAAAATATTTTAAAAATAAAAAAGAGAGAGAAAATTTGATTATCCGTTTCAATCAAAATAACGGTAAGTTTAGCCTTAGAGGCACCCCAAAGGAACCACATTATATACATAATTGAGGTCATAGTGGGGTGTGTGAGAGAGAGGGGGACACCAACAACCATATCTCCTATTTCCAAGACTATGAGGTCATAGTAATTTCATGGCCATTCAAAGGGAGAGGCTTTGGGTTTATATGGGTAAGCAACCGCTCCATTGTGCCCCTTCATCCCTTTAATTGTTTCTTTTTAGCTCGTCACCAACCTATATATTTTTAGGGTTTCGATTTTTTCATAAGCTAGGAGAATTTTTTTTTTATTTTGTAGACACATCTTATGTGGGATCCACATCTATTAAAAAAATAAAAGAAAATATTGCACAAAAATCAAAGGGTTACTAGTAGAAAAAAACAACTCTCCTACAATATGAGAAAATGTTTTTCCATATTTTTATTACCCACAATATTCCCAATCATTTTATATGGATACTATGGACACTTCCACACTACCCTTTTTTTTGTGAACATTAATATTTTCATTAAGGTTTGGTGATTCCAACTACGTTATCATATCAATACCCATCTTTTTGGCTATCCCAGAAATGTAATAATCCACCTATATGATTTTGACATGCCTTAAAGTGCAAGGGAAAGGTGATATAGACAGATATAAATATAGTTACAAAAAGGACAATGTTAGGCAGCTCAATTTCTATTATCTTACTCCCAAACTTCAATTTCAAATTTGCAATCCCTTTTTTCTTGAATCCAATATAGACAAGCTGTCAGGGGACCAATTAATATGTCCAACTAATCTTTCAGTATGACATAATTGAAACAATCATGTGGGATAAGAAATTAAAATTGCTAAAGGAAACAGCACGCTGGTTCTTATATACGGACAAATGAATAATTCGTTGCGTTTTGTCATGGTATTTCTTTATAAAGAGTAAGTCCCTTTTCAAATCACGAACCGCTAAAATTCTGCTTAAGCGCTCCTCAACCAATGCCATTGACCAACATGGAATTCTATCCATATAATATACAAAGGTCTAGCTTTGCAACATGCGTCGGTGAAGTTTGTACATTTGATTAATTAATTAAATAAGAAACTTTATCTTATGAATAACCATAATCTGATCCTATTAAATTAATTTGCATCCTTGGTCTATTGGGTCGAGGACGCACGCACCGTCAATGTGAGGAATTCAAACATTCCTTAACTGACATGACACTACATAGTACATAACGGTAGACTATATTCCACATCCAGCATTTTCAAATTTGTCCATAATATTTTCATAGCTTTACTTCTCTCATTTAGTATGAAAAAAGTTATTTTGAAATAAATAAAGTGAGATCTATCAATTTTAAAAAAAAAACACATCTTTTTATGTGAGTGTAATATAAGAGTATAATTTCTCATATTTTCATGTTACTCATTTTGAAATGAGTTTACTTTTTATACACAAAACATATTATTATCGTTCAATCATGTGATATCATATTAAAAACAAGTTCAATTATATTAATAATTATTTTTTAAAATTAAAATATTTAATTAATATAATAATATATGATTAAATAAATTAAGCCGATATTCAACTCTAAAACTTGAGTCTGGTTGTAATGATATAATATATGTGGTACAGTGATTGTCACCATAAAATTTATGAAGACTTTGAGTATAGTATCGAGCTCAGTTATTATAGTTGGTATAGTTTAATTCATTGGTAGTAGATAGGGGTGCGCAAAAAAATTGGTTCACTTGCCCTGCCCTTTATCCGACCTTGACTCGACCCATAAATATTCATATTTTTTGAACTGGTTTAAATACTGACCCACTTTTATTTGGGTCAGTTTTAGACCTGACTCGTTTTAATATTGACCCACTGACCCAAAACTTGACCCATACCCATTATGTGAAAAAAAAATCACAATTACATTAAAAGAAAAGTTTTAACGTAAAACAATTACGTCAAAATTTTTAAAGGAAAATATTTTCATAAAAATTTTCGCAAAATTTTTTGACGAAAAATATTTTCATCAAAATTTGTGACTAAAAACATATCGGTAAAAAAATTTGACAGACTATTTTTTTTGTCAAATTTTTTTACGGAATCTAAATTTCGTCAAAATATTTCACAAAAAAATATATCCATAAAAACTTTCGACGAAACACATTTTCATCGAAATTCTTTCACGGAAAAAAATTACATCAAAATTCTTTACAGATTCCAAAATTCGGCGAAAGTTTTCGACGGAAACATTTTCGTTAAACTTTTTGACAAAAAAAAATTTCGTCGAAATTTTTAGCGAAACACATTTCTATAAAAAATTTTCGACTAAATATTTTCGTCAAGTTTTTTGATAAAGAATATATCCATCAAAATTTTCAACGGAACATATTTCTGTAAAAAAAATCCGTAAAATTTTTTGACAAAAATATTTCGATAAGAAATTTTGACAGAAAAAATATTTTGTCTAAATTCTTTAGAGAATCTAAATTTCGTCGAAAGTTTCAAATGAAACATTTTCCTCAAAACAATTTCCATTGAAAATTTCGACGAAACACATTTACATCAAAAAATTTCGACGGCAAAAAATTTCATTAAAATTCTTTACAGATTTCAAATTTCGGCGAAAGTTTTCGATGGAAATATTTTCATCATCAAAAAATTTTGACGGCAAAAAATTTCGACGGCAAAAAATTTCATCAAAATTCTTTACAGATTTCAAATTTTGGCAAAAGTTTTTGACGGAAACATTTTCGTCATCAAAAATTTTTGACGGCAAAAAATATCGACGGCAAAAAATTTCATCAAAATGTTGGACAGGTGGCTTTAATACTCAAGAATTGAGTTTTACAAAATCTTTTCGCAAAGTACCTCCTTTGATGTTTTAAAGACTATTTCTTCAATAAAGTGATTTAATAAGGAAATGTCTAATTGTAAAAGCAAGTGTAATGATCAACAAAGTAAGCAAGCGAATGTATAAAGACAATCTAAGATGCAATTTTAAGACTTAAATAAAGAGATTAAGGTTAGAGAAATTGCAAACTAGATGTATCCTGGTTCGGTCACTACCACCGTGACCTACGTCCAGACTGAAGCCGCTCGATCAATTCTTTTCACTAACTATCAAGCTTGAGGGTGCTTGACAAACCACTACAACTTTTCAAGACTTCGGGCTCTTGATGCCTTACACTTTTTCACTCCAAATTTTCTTAGGAATTTGGTAACCTCTCAAATATAGGGTTCACTCCCCTCTCAAATCAAGAAGTAGGATTGAGGTGATTAGAAGTGGCTAAGTACTCTCAAAGTACAAATTGAACAAATTGAAGAACTAAGAGATGTATAACTTCAAAGGAAAGATGAGCTCAAGTGTATGCAATGATCAAAATGAGTAATTAATGAGTAATAAAAGGCTAGCAAGAGTAATAAAGCTTCAATAAATGCTATAGGGTCGTGTACTGTTCATCCCAACTGATGTGAGTATTTATAATGACACCTCCTATGAAAACTAGCTATTTCTAGTCGTTTATAGCCGTTGTAATCCGTACATATCCGGATATTCGTCGGGCTCATATCCGGATATTGTATATCCAGATATTCTTTGTTACATATCCGGATATCTGATATCCGGATATTCAAAGTGGAATATCCGGATATTTCATAGCAGCAGCCTTTTTGTACGAGTTCTGAGTTTCTACTCTTTCCAAATGGTTTTTATGACGTGTAATGCATGTTATTGGTTATGGAAATTATCTAGAAAAGTTTGTACCACATAGGTACTTCTTCCAAACTAAAATTGTACATATGAAACCATTTGTCTTGACTTTTCTTTTTATGGATGCATGCTTTTGAAATATATGATTGATGAATGACCTTGAGCTCATGCAATGCTTTGTTTCTATACATCTTTACATATTTATCCTAAGTCCTAAATGAATATACCATTTGAGATTCTGGACTTGGATTGATGCTTTAGACTTGGTGCATACTTTCACATTTGCTTTTTGGATATTGCTTCGTCTTTGAATCATTCCTCTTTGTTGTCATCAAAACCATGTTGTCGTGGAATCATCAAGTATATGTTGTATCCACATCATCACTTTGATTCATCAATCTCCCCTTTTTTGATGATGACAAACTTTAAATTGAGAAAGAGAGTTAGTGTTGCATAAATTCATTCAATTGAAATATAGTACTCCCCCTTAGTTCATGGCATAGGTTATTTTCAATTTTCAATATCTCCCCCTATTTACCTTGCAACTTGAGTAATTGAATATTTCACAATTTAGTAGATGTTTTTTCCCCCTTTGGCAATATCAAAAAGAAGTAATCCAATAGTGAAAGGAGTATGCAAGTAAGAAGACAGTGTAATGAAATTGCAAAGAAAATACGATGCATATCATTAAGCGAAAAGTGGTACATACATCAAGTAGATACGCGTAGTACTCAAACAAAATATCAATCAAAAAAGAGTACAAGCGTCCAAAAAGGCATAGTCTAGCTACGAAACAAAATGACAATAAGTAATCCTATACTAAGAGTCGTCGTCATCACTGGAAGTGTCCGTATCTGAAGCAGTGGCCTCATCATCCTCATCTCCCTCAGTAGGAGCAACATGAGAGCCGCCAGCATCACTGGTAGGAGAGTGAAGGCAAAGGGAGGTCTCGATGCGAGTGAGACGAGAAGAGACATCCTCACGGAAGTGGTACCAGTCCTCACGGAATATATGAGCAGCTTCTTGCTGCTGAAGGTAAAGCATGATGTCGTGAGAAGTATAGCCACGAGTCGTGGTGTGTGGAGGAGGCAGTGGAGGAAGGCGAGTCGCAGCAGTAGAAGGTGGATCTACTGGCCTATTAGCAGCCTGCGGAGTGTGCAAATCCTCCTCCATGTCAACAGCTGAGGCATCTCCATATGTGGCCTCATCATCCCATTGCCACTGACCATGCAAGTAAACGAAGTTCGTCTTGATCAGCAGCTTTTCTCCAAAGCAGATGTGAGCGGGCCTGAGCTTCTTTTTTGCTTCACCATCCATGGGCACACCCTTAAGCTCTATGATGCGCTGAATGAGCATAGGGTATGGTAGATGTGCAGTGGAACCATAAGAGGCATCTCTCATCTGACAGCAGAAGGTGTGGCGCCAGTCAATGGGGAGCTGAGTACCAATGGCCCACATAGTAAAAAGATCATTCTCCTGAACAATGGCATGATTTGAATGCCTAGGGAGAATGATGTGAGATATCACATAAAGCAGGATGCGAGCAGAGATGGTCAGCTTCTTGGCTGAGAATCGGACCAGGTTTATCTGTGCAGTCCGAGGACGAAGGATGGAAGCCAAGAATGCTGCACGATCGTAGGACTGAAAGTCGGAGAAGTGAATCCCATCAAAGGTAAGCGGCTCATCATCAGTCACAAAATCATCGTCAGCAGCATCATTAATCTGAAAGGTATAGCCAACTAGCTCCTCCCAGTCATCAGGTGTGACGGTAATGTCGACACCCTTTACGCGAGAGCGTAAAATGCCATTAGAGTACTGGATGTTCTTGTAGAATGCTCTAACAAGAACTTCGGAGTAAGAGCACTGTAGGGCAGCAAACTGGAGTAAGTTGACAGAGTCAAGAGTTTGGCAGATATCAAACCCCTGAGCTGCCAAGTAAACAGTGTCCAAGTACTTCGGCTCCAGAATGGGGCGTGTGGAGAACCTCTCAATGAATGTACGGGTTTCTTCGGGATTTCCATCGAAGAGATACCCGAAGCCCGAGCGGTCAACGAGGGCAGAGGCAGCAAGGGCAGAGGATGAGGCATGGGTGTCAGCCCTCCTCTTGGAGCGGCGTTCTCGTGCACCATTGTCAGCCATGGCGACGCAGCAGATGACAGAGACAAGGACCGGCGACTGAGATGATGGCAGGGATAGGAGACGAGGACCAGAAGTGGGTCGAACAGGGATAGGAGAACGGAGAGGCTATAGAGATGATTGGAAATGATTGCAGGGAGAGGGACACCAACGTTGAAGTGGACGGAGGCTGAAAGGCAGATGGAGCGGAACGTAGGTTAAAAGAGAAAAGGAACGAAGAAGATGAGTGGACACCTGTTTTTAAAAACTCCAGCGCGACAAATATCCGGATATGCGAAGCACAGTATCCGGATATCCAGTATCCGGATGTCGTATCCGGATATAGATATGCGGATATGGTATCCGGATATATGTATCCGGATATCATATCCGGATAACTGTATTCGGATATTCAATGTTGAATATCCGGATATATCCAGACAGATACGAAAAAAGACCAGAAAAGGCACACTGAATTCAATCAAACATGTCATATGGCATATACTTCATAGTAAAAAGGTTAAGAGGCATATATAACAGGTATATTGGGCTATGAGTTATGAAAAGAGCAAGATCAAAGCAATGGTCAAGGTATGGTTTGCAAGTTAAGAAGCTATTCATGCATGATTACAAATATGAAGGATCAATCAAACCAATTTCTCGTCGCAAATTGTAAAACACTTCTTTTGGGAGAGGTTTGGTAAAAATGTCGGCCAATTGTTTTGAAGATTCTACAAATTCTAAAATACAATCACCGTTTTGCACATGATCTCGAATAAAATGATGCCTAATATCAATATGTTTAGTCCGTGAGTGCATAATGGGATTTTTGGTGATATTGATGGCACTAGTGTTATCACACCTAATGGGGATGTGATCAAGATCAACCCCAAAGTCCTTTAGTTGTTGTTTCATCCATATGATTTGTGCACAACAACTACCGGCCACCACATATTCCGCTTCGGCCGTGGATAATGCCACACTATTTTGTTTCTTGCTATGCCAAGAGACTTGTGAGCAACCAAGAAAGTGGCAAGTGCCACTAGTGCTTTTCCTATCCAATTTGCAACCCGCAAAATCAGAATCGGAATAACCTATTAGTTCACATGATGCACCTTTAGGGTACCATAATCCCATGTGTGAAGTGCCTACAAGATATCTCATAATTCGTTTTACGGCACTTAAGTGTGATTCCTTAGGATTAGCTTGAAATCTAGCACACATGCACACACAAAACATAATATCGGGCCTACTTACGGTTAAATATAGAAGTGAGCCGATCATACCTCGATATTTAGTAATTTCTATGGATTTACCTCCTTCATCCTTGTCTAAAGAACAAGATGTACCCATTGGAGTATCAATGGCCTTGGAGTTGTCCATTCCAAAATTTTTGAGTAACTCCTTGCAATATTTAGCTTGATTAATGAATATCTCATCCTTGTGTTGCTTTATTTGGAGACCAAGAAAGAAGTTTAGCTCTCCCATCATAGACATTTCAAATTCGCTTTGCATGAGATTAGCAAACTCTTCACAAAGATTAACGTTAGTGGCACCAAAGATAATATCATCAACATAAATTTGTGCAAATAATAGATGATCATCTTTCTTCTTTATAAAAAGAGTTGTGTCCACTTTTCCTCTTGAAAAATCTTTTTCTAAAAGAAATTTGCTTAATCTTTCATACCATGCTCTTGGAGCTTGCTTTAAACCATATAAGGCCTTTTTGAGTTTAAAGACATGGTTAGGTAAATCAAGATCTTCAAAACCGGGAGGTTGATCAACATATACTTCTTCTTGAATATAACCATTTAAAAAGGCACTTTTGACATCCATTTGAAAGAGTTTAAAATTCATTATACATGCAAATGCAAGTAGTAATCTAATAGCTTCTAATCTAGCAACGGGAGCATAGGTTTCATCATAATCAATACCTTCCTCTTGATTATATCCTTTAGCGACAAGTCTAGCTTTATTTCTAGTTATTGTGCCATTTTCATCAAGCTTGTTCCTAAAGACCCATTTGGTTCCAATTATTGTATAATCATTTGGTTTTGGCACAAGTTCCCAAACTTGATTTCTTTCAAATTGATTTAGTTCTTCTTGCATTGCCAAGAACCAATGTTCATCAATAATTGCTTCATTTACGGTCTTAGGTTCAATTTGAGACACAAATGCTAAGTGATTACAAATATTTCTAATTGAGTTTCTAGTAGTTACCCTT
>NW_026896260.1:0-20651 GCF_033153095.1 Gastrolobium bilobum | reverse complement strand
GTGGAATTCTCCTTGGAAATGGCTACTTTAGAGGTTCAGGTGTTATTAGTATAAGAGGATTTATCATGATGGAGGTCTCATTGGAGATCTCAAAGAATGAATACGGGAACGAGAAATGGCCTAATTACTAGTGGGTATGTTGTAATGGATTGTGAATAATACCTAATGGCCGATGGCCAGTATGCTGTTATATATACAGAGGTGAGACAGACACCAAATGGACTGGGTCCATGTGTGATCTGGAGTGTACGGAGTACCAGTTTTGCCGTTATATACGGATATGTTATAAGTATGAACTCCCCTGTGTACTGGGTACACGTTTGCTGTTCCATCTCCGTGCGGATTATGTTCCCGGAGACTATTATTATGTTATACGAGTAATATGAGATGAGGAAGTATCCCGCAGTGATGAGACTGCTATTATAGTTGAATTGATCTACATAAGTTCACAAATAAGAAACGTTGGGAATACTAATAGAACACAGTCAGCAGGTGGTAGGTTATCATTACTGCATGGATTATATGGGTGGATTCTCTGATCGGTGGGTCATTACATCTGGGGCCCTGAGGACAGCAAGAGCTCGAGCGGTTAAAACCTGTGAATGTTGTTACCCACTGTATTGAGAGAGTTCTTCCATGTGATTAACGCAAAATATGAGGTCAGATAATTGTAAATGGACAATAGTATGTCAGAATTGGATACAAGAGGTGAGGCATAGTGTGTAAATTTTTTTTGAAGTGTTATAGTGAAACACTATTGTGGGTGTAAAGTAAGTTTGATGAAATAATTTCGGCTCCAAGTGAGGTAGTAAATTTGTTGGAATTCTCGTCTTATGATGAAAGAGATAATAACGAGATTGATGTTGACAGATTGAGTGAGTGTCCTTCTAGGAAGGCTGGTAATGATCAAGAGTTCAGGTTAAAACGGTGAATTATTAGCCCTTATAGAAGGTAAATTGTCATGGAATCAAGCGCGAATGTGTAATAATAGTTGGAAACTGGAATTGCGATCGGTTGCCTAAAAGTTGATAGCTTGGTTGTACTGATAGAGTGGATTAAGGAGTGTTGTATATAATCGCATATGCCACTTATGGTGGAAAGTGTGTGGAAAATGCACAATGATAATATTGTTTTGGTTAAGTATTAATGAGGTATGACTGAGTGTTTGTGGTAGCTTTGAATATTCTGAGAGATTGAGATACCAATCGGTGGGGAATTGTATAAGTAGTGGCAAGGATGGATTTAGTTTTATGTGACTTGATAATGAAGTTTCAAAGATTCCTATAGGATGAGACTTGTATGTGAGAGACATGACATTTTTAGTGGCCCCTCAGTTAATAGGGAAATGGGTGTTGAAAAAGGATTCGTCCCAAGGTATTTGGTGAAAGTTGGTAAAACTGTAAGGTGATATTATATTGAATTTGTCATCCAGGATTAAATGACGAGGATTACGAAGAAGTAGTATAAATAAGTGGAACAAATGGTTAAGTTGCAACACCGGAGTGGAATGAAAGCTGAAAATAGTTAGTGGGAGAAAATATTAAGCATGAGGCCTTCATGTGGAGGTCATTAATGAGTGTTGTGTTTAGACTGTGAGAGGTCTAAGTATGGAGTTGAGCTGGTTGAGTTGGTAAAGTTGAGATGGTTAGGCTAATAAAGAGTTTAACAATGAGTGTAAATTATGAATATGAATTTGTAGGTGGAAAAATTTCATGAGTATTTGTGGTCGAAAGGCCTTATAGGGCTAATCGAAAATATAAACTAGTATGAGTATTGCTAGTTTCGTATCGCAAAGAGAAAGATATAGTTGTGAGTACCTAAAAAGAGGTGAAGACACGTGACAAGGAAAAATAAAGTATATGAGTATAGAATTTAATGTGAGTCGTAATTGTAGGACACGACAAAGTGCCTTTGAAACTAGAAAGTATGTGCTTGGGTGAAAGCCAAGAAAACAACGAAATGATAAGAGTAGTAACAGAAATGGAAAGAAATGGTTGTTGGGCTATTGTCAAAATAGTGAGGACATCGAAAAGAGTTAAGTACTAAAGAACGTGTGAGTTGGAAATACTCCAGGAATAACTAGTGAATGTGCATGAAAGCGATTAGATGCTTTTGAGAACGACCATTGGTCAGAACGATGGATAAAGATGAGAATGAGGTAAATTGATACCGACAAATCCGTAATATTGTTATATTATTACCTACAAATCAGCGAAAGGGTAACGGGAGACCAGAGAAAGTGTAAAGTATTGTGAATTAAAAGGTCACAGAACCATGAGAGACAAGTGATTGTGAAGGATCAAAGGATAATAAGTATCATAAAAAGGAGATCATGCTTGTGATAAAAGTAATGTGGTAAAGGAACACACTTGAGGATGCTACTTGGGAGCGGGAGGATGAGATTCTCCGACTGTGTCCTGAGTTAGCGGATGAGTATGATTTAATTTTGCGGACAAAATTCTAAAAAGTTGGGGTGAATATAACACCTCACAATTTTAAATCAAGTAATTAAAATATTAAGTGAGCAGTCAAGTGATGGATTAGTGAAAATCCTAAAGATTAGGCCAAAATACAAAGAAAGGGCAAAACGGTAATTAGCCAACACGCAACCCTAGGCAGATAAAAATTGAGTAGAAGGTCTCCGA
The DNA here is from genome assembly GCF_033153095.1 of Gastrolobium bilobum. Classification (NCBI taxonomy): domain Eukaryota; kingdom Viridiplantae; phylum Streptophyta; class Magnoliopsida; order Fabales; family Fabaceae; genus Gastrolobium; species Gastrolobium bilobum. Next base: position 18,006 of record NW_026896260.1, on the reverse strand, counting down.
TGATAAAAATAACCCTGGAAATGGATTCAGAACGAAAAATTGAGTGGACAGGCAAGTTTCAGAAAAATCAGTGAATAGTATTTTTCGCGGGTAAAAATACCGCGTTACAATTGCACCGTAAAACGTGCCAGTTGAATTTTGAGCTCTAGGTTTCAAATATGAGTTATAAATGGTTTGTTGAGTTAGGAAATATAATTTTGATGAAATTTGATGGAATTGAGTCATTTTGGGAAAAATTGATGAATAGTGATTTTTCAGTGTAAAAATACTGCGGTATAATTGTACCGATAAGCGTGAAAATTTTATCAGTATTTTTGGGAAACAAAAATATGACATGAACAAGAAAAATACGTAGGTCATGAATTTGTGGTTGAAATTAGGTGATTGATTAAAGTTAAAACGCGTGTGGGACCCGCCTGTGACTTAAGTGAGTCAAACTCACCTTTTTTTTCACACTTTCTCTCTCCTCCCTCTCTTCTCTCCCGCGTGCAGCAGCCCCTCCATGGCCAAGAATTACTCAAGCTTTCTTTCTTCCATAACTTGGTCATTTCTACACCGAATCCAACGATTTTTGTCTTGAAACTTGTTGGAAAACACCTCCTAAACACATTGGTACCACTCTTGAACCTTGAAATCGCGTGTGTGAGGAGATCTTGCCCTATTACAGCCGCGGTTTTGAAGGTAGATTTGGTGTTCTTGGAGCTTTTAAATGCTCCAATGGTGGAGTATGCTTAGGAGGAGTCTTATACCTTCCAATTGGGTGAGTGTTCTTGCATTTTAAACGGTTGATTGTGATGATTTGATTTTGAAAACCTAAACTTTGATATGATGAATAGTGATGTTAGAGAGCTCAATTTGAAAATGTGTATTAGATGATAATGTGTTAGAATGATGTATTAGAGCTAGAAATGCGATGAAATTTATTGGTGAAAATTGATGAATTTAACTTAAAAAAATTTGATGACCATGATTTTGGACTTGTGAATTTTGGTGTTGAGACTTGTTTGATGAATTGTGGCATGATGGTATGATGATATAATAGGTTGTATGAAGGTTGGAATGATTAAAGTTGTATGGAAATTCCTTGGAATGCCATAGGTTAAAATTCGATTCTTTGAGGAAAGATTGAGGAATTGATGTTGAAAAATGAATTGGATAATGATTTGTGTAGTTATATGGTGCTTAGATGGGTTGTGTTGTGCTTGGAGAGTGTTGGAATCAATGAGAAAATTAAATTGTGTTTAGAGACCTAAATGAGCCCAGAATGAAATATTTCGCAAAACGATGCGTAAATGTCGGAAAACGGAAAAACGACGATTGAACTAGCCTCTAAACAACCTAAGGGAGTGTTATAAAATGAGAAAGAAAATTTAGGAAAATAAATCTCAAATTTACACCTACATGGCCGAACCTCCAAGGGGAAAAGGGGTGATTTGGCGATTTTCGCGTTTTGATGTAATTCGACGCGAAAATGACGAACCGGCACTTGAACCGGCCTATTGACAACCTAATGAGACGTAACAAAATGAGAAAGAAAATTTAGAAAAATAAATCTCACATTTACACTACAATGGCCGAACCATCAAGGGAGGATGGGGATGATTTTTGTGTTTTGCGTTTTGATACTATTTGACGAGTACTGATGGATGTACGTTATTGTATAGGTTGCCGTACGTCGACCTGAATCCCGAATCTTGAATCAGTGAATTGACCTTGGTCCGGGACCAAGTGGATTGAGGTAAGAAATTGGTTCATTGCATGTGTAATTATAAATTAACATGTATGGGTTGAACTGAGAGTGATTGGGAATGTCCTCTGTGTAGGCATTCCGCTGTGTACCGAGTTGAGGGATAAGCTGCTGCGGAGCTTGTGGAAACACGAATTAAGGTAACCTCTCGGTACTGGGGCTTGTTCCCCTTTTCTGTTCCACCTTGCCAGTTGATGGTAACGGTAGGAAGTGTGTATGAATAGTATATAACACATGAGCATGCATGCATTATTGCTATGGGTACTTATGTACCGAGTCTCTGGCCAGTAGACAGTTTTTATTAGCCTTCGGGCATTTTCGGACTTCCGCGATAGGTCTCCAGGAGGGAGTTCCAGTTGACTGCGGTCATGGTGTGTGATCCGGGTAGGAGCACACTAGGAATGTCTTTGGCGTTTTGGTTGGTTTGGGCATCATGGTTGTGGTTTCTGTGAACACACCTTGGATGATACCCATAGGCTTATATATGCCGAGGGCGTACGTGGAATTGGGGTTACCATCCCGTATCGTCGTATTTTGTTTTCTTTATATTCCCCATTCTCTAAATCCCTTGCTATATCCCGTTTTCAAGTGGTTGTTGTATTCTATTGATATGCATCGAAGTGAACCATTGGGTGGAGTTTTCTCCAGAACCTCTTGGTTACTGAGATATATTCGTATATCTCACCCCGTCTCGGGGCATTTATTTCAGGAGGTAGCAGTGGAGCAGGAGCCTCGGGCAAGAGGCCCGCAGAGTGAGCGATGGAGCGTTTCTTATTTTGCATTTTGTTGGCCGTGTGGCCTAGGCTAGACTTAGGGCATGAACATGTCATTTGTATTTATTAGTAGCTTCATTAGCATCTTGTTCATGCCATTTTGCCTAAGTCTAGTAGTGATGTATTTGGTTATGTTGTCTTTTAAATTAAGTTGAAATTTTAGAAGAATGTAATTTGAAGTTTTAGTTTCAAGTTGTAATTTGTAAAGCCATATTGTAATAGTATTGATGCATGTCTAATTATGATGGAAGGGCCTTAGGCCTATTTTAGGTTATGATAATATGTATGATGGAAATATGCATGAAAAAGGTGTTAGTGATTGCAACTACTTAAGAATGACTAATATGGACTCTATGTTTAATAACTATAAACTGGATTGGGTTGTAAGTGCCCCAAGGCGTTGTTGGTCCTTGTGTGTGCCACCCATTGGATTATTACTGTATTATCATGTGTTTATTAGGTACATTTGAGGTTTAAATGATCTTTTACAAATTTGGGATTATTGGAAAAACAAAGGAAACTCTGGCGAATTTTCTGTAGAATTGGCAGATTTTAGGCAAACTTCGGGAGAGCATATCTCCCTCCATAGAAGTCCCCTAGGGACGTGCCATACGCCATTTTGAAGGTTGAGATGTCCTCTACCTTGTGTCCAAATTTGAGGAAAATCTGGGTTGATCTTCGGCCTGAAAAAAATAGAGAAACACGGACTGCCCATGTGCCCCTGCACCTGAGGCAGATTCTGGACCGGATTTGGGAAATTAATTCCCGCTTCGTTTCTCGGTCAAATTGAGCGTGTGATATATCAAAATGAAGTTTGAGGTGCCTAGTTTGTAGGATAAAAATTTGAGGGCAAATGGTTGAGTGGATTGAGTGCAGTAATTCGAGCAATGTGAGTGGTTTGGAGCTGTTTTTGGGGTTGTTTGGGCTAATCGCTTATCCAACTTCAAACGGCGATAACCGGAGCAAATGAGCTCCGAATTGAGCGTATTTTAGCTTGTTAAAAAGGGAATTAAGTAACACAAAGATATAATCTGAGAAGTAGGGTTGGTTGCGATCGGTTTGGTCGCAGAAAAACTTAGAGTGTAACATGTTCGAATTGGTATAAAACGTAAAGTTGGAAATTGGCTAAGTGAGTTTATGGGAACTCCTTAGTAACTTATAATAAGTAACGTAAGTGATAAAAACAGTTTAAATAAGTCTTCCGCAAGAGTTTACGGTTACGGTCACAGCTTTTAATTATTACGCCTTTTTATGATTTAAATGCTCGCGTAATAGTCGGAAAAAATTTATTCTCGTTTTTATAAATGAACTGCTGTGATTGTAACTGCGCTTAATATCATAATTAATGTTAACAATACCGGTACGTAACGGGCTGTTACAATTTTCCCTCAAACATGAATTTATAGATGAACCAATTTCCATTATGAATTATCTACCATGTGATGTTGATCAACCTTTTTCTTATCATCTCAAGATGTAATCCCTTACTACCCTGATAGACACGTTAATCAGAAACCCCAATCCCTTGGTGATTCCTTTCTTAATACATGCATTAATTACTAAGGTCTTAAGAACACATCAAAATCCTAGCATCAATCCCTTGACTACTAGAACACTGATGATGAAGTTGTCAAAAACAGAGAAACAATGTAAACATGTCTGTTCTACACTATTCCTCAACATGAAGAATTAATCAAGACAACTTCATACAATCACATAATAGATAAACAAAACATCTAATTAACCATTCATAAATTCAAACTTGAGTTCCATTGAATCAGACTACAAAGGACTCTACTCAGACATAATTGAAACACAAACAAGAGAAGAAAGATAGATCAAACTCCATTGTCATGATAGTTGAGTCTTCAATCTCCAAGTACAATTACATAGGAAATACTAACTATTACAAGAACTAATCCTAAAGAATTTGGAAATTCAGAGAAAATGAGGAGTCAGATCAGATCTATGAAAGACCTGATCTGATCTCCCTTCTCCTAGTGTGATGGGGAAAGTCAGAATGAGATATGATAGGATTGGATTGTATCTGGAATCTATCAGAATGTGAAGGCCCCTTGTCCTTTTATAATTTACAAATTACAACTGAAAACTGACATGGGCGCTAAAACTCTCATTTCTGGACATTTTAGCGCTCAACCTTGACGGATGTCCAACTGCTTTTAACTGTCTTGGGCGCTAAAACGCTCAGTTTTGGGCGTTTTAATGTTCAGGCGCTAAAACGCTCAGTTTTGGGCGTTTTAATGTTCAGCACCAGCATCTTTTGTGCAACAGGGCGCTAAAACTCTCAGTTTTGGGCGTTTTAGCGCCCAACACTTAGAATTTTCCCATTCTTCAGAATCTTCTTCCTTCTCTCTTTTGCTTCTTGAGCTTCATTTCCCTACAAAAACAATGTAAATTTTCAACATAAGGTTCAGAACTTGTATTTGAGAGATTTCCAGGACATTAACCTCTTTTCCATCCATTTAATCACACAAATTGATATTAATTCATGCTTAAAAACCTGATGAACTAAGGGTTCATCAATACTATAGACTCATCTTAATTATATATATTTATTATTCGTAGTATTACAAGGTTCACCCATGCAATACCGTACATATCATAGGTTTGTTTACAACTTTCACTTATAATCTAGCTTTATAATTTCATCTACATGGTCAGACAAAACATTTAAGTCTGTTTCCCTTAAGTCCTATAATATTCATGTTTTACTTACTGCCATCTCTTGTCCATGGAGCAGTCAATACTGCAGCCACAACATCAGGCTAAGGACTTACATTCGGTGCTCCAAGGTTGCCACGCAGGCTTCTTACGATGACTACGCATGTAACACAAAAGAATGGGTTGATCAGACCCACACTAAGGAATCACATATGCAGTAATCGATAAGAATCTACATACAACTATGCAACACACAACACAACTATATATACATTATCAGAGTTCCCTAACAAAACTGCTCTGATACCATAAAATGTAACAGCCCGTTGTACACCGGTATTGTTAACATTAATTATGATATTAAGCGCAGTTACAATCACATCAGTTCATTTATAAAAATGCGAATAAACTTTTTCCGATTATTACGCGAGCATTTAAAACATAAAAAGCGTAATAATTAAAAGTTGTGCCATAACTGTAAACTCTTGCGGAAGACTTATTTAAACTATTTTTATAACTCACATTACTTATTATAAGATACTAAGGAGTTCCCATAAACTCACTCAGCCAATTTTCAAACTTTACGTTTTTACCTATTCGGACATGTTTCACTCTTAATTTTTCAGCGACCACACCGTTCGCAATCTGTAACAGCCCGTTACGTACCGGTATTGTTAACATTAATTATGATATTAAGCGCAGTTACAATCACAGCAGTTCATTTAAAAAAACGAGAATAATTTTTTTCCGACTATTACGCGAGCATTTAAATCATAAAAAGCGTAATAATTAAAAGCTGTGACCGTAACCGTAAACTCTTGCGGAAGACTTATTTTAACTATTTTTATAACTTACATCATTCATTATGAGTTACTAAGGAGTTCCCATAAACTCACTTAGCCTATTTCCAACTTTACATTTTTACCAATTCGAACATGTTTCACTCTAAATTTTTCTGCGACCAAACCGATCGCAACCAACCCTTCTTCTCAGATTATATTTTTGTATTACTTAATTCCCTTTTTAACAAGCTATCATACGCTCAATTCGGAGCTCATTTGCTCCGGTTATCGCCGTTTGAAGTTGGATAAGCAATTAGCCCAAACAACCCCAAAAACAGCTCCAAACCACTAACATTGCTCGAATTACTGCACTCAATCCACTCCACCATTTGCTCTCAAATTTTTATCCTACAAACTATACATCTAAAAATTTATTTTGATATATCACACGCTTAATTTGGCGGAGAAACGAAGCGGGAATTAATTTCCCAAATCCGGTCCAGAATCTGCCTCAGGTGCAGGGGCACATGGGCAGTCCGTGTTTCTCTATTTTTTTCAGGCCGGAGATCAACCCAGAATTTCCTCAAATTTTGACACAAGATAGATGAAATCTCAACCTTCAAAATGGCGTATGGCACGTTTCTAGGGGACCTCTATGGAGGGAGATATGGTCTCCCGAAGTTTTCCTAAAATCTGCGAATTCTACAGAAAATTCGCCAGAGTTTCCTTTGTTTTTCCAATAATCCCAAATTTGTAAAAGATCATTTAAACCTCAAATGTACCTAATAAACACATGATAATACAGTAATAATCCAATGGGTGGCACACACAAGGACCAACAACGCCTTGGGGCACTTACAACCCAATCCAGTTTATAGTTATTAAACATAGAGTCCATATTAATCATTCTTAAGTAGTTGCAATCACTAACACCTTTTTCATGCATATTTCCATCATACATATTATCATAACCTAAAATAGGCCTAAGGCCCTTCCATCATAATTAGACATGCATCAATACTATTACAATATGGCTTTACAAATTACAACTTGAAACTAAAACTTCAAATTACATTCTTCTAAAACTTCAAATTTAAAAGACAACATAACCAAATACATCACTACTAGACTTAGGCAAAATGGCATGAACAAGATGCTAATGAAGCTACTAATAAATACAAATGACATGTTCATGCCCTAAGTCTAGCCTAGGCCACACGGCCAACAAAATGCAAAATATGAAGCGCTCCAGCGCTCACTCTGCGGGCCTCTTGCCCGAGGCTCCTGCTCCACTGCTACCTCCTGAAATAAATGCCCCGAGACGGGGTGAGATATACGAATATATCTCAGTAACCAAGAGGTTCTGGAGAAAACTCCACCCAATGGTTCACTTCGATGCATATCAATAGAATACAACAACCACTTTGAAAACGGGATATAGCAAGGGATTTAGAGAATGGGGAATATAAAGAAAACAAAATACGACGATACGAGATGGTAACCCCAATTCCACGTACGCCCTCGGCATATATAAGCCTATGGGTATCATCCAAGGTGTGTTCACAGAAACCACAACCATGATGCCCAAACCAACCAAAACGCCAAAGACATTCCTAGTGTGCTCCTACCCGGATCACACACCATGACCGCAGTCAACTGGAACTCCCTCCTGGAGACCTATCCAGCGGAAGTCCGAAAATGCCCGAAGGCTAATAAAACTGTCTACTGGCCAGAGACTCGGTACTGCAGTACCCATAGCAATAATGCATGCTCATGTGTTCTATACTATTCATACACACTTCCTACCGTTGCCATCAACTGGCAAGGTGGAACAGAAAAGGGGAACAAGCCCCAGTACCAAGAGGTTACCTTAATTCGTGTTTCCACAAGCTCTGCAGCAGCTTATCCCTCAACTCGGTACACAGCGGAATGCCTCAATCCACTTGGTCCCGGACCAAGGGCAATTCACTGATTCAAGATTCGGGATTCAGGTCGACGTACGGCAACCTATACAATAACGTACATCCATCAGTACTCGTCAAATAGTATCAAAACGCAAAAACACAAAAATCCTCCCCATCCTCCCTTGATGGTTCGGCCATTGTAGTGTAAATGTGAGATTTATTTTTCTAAATTTTCTTTCTCATTTTATAACACTCCCTTAGGTTGTTTAGAGGCTAGTTCAATCGTCGTTTTTCCGTTTTCCGACATTTACGCATCGTTTTGCGAAATATTTCATTCTGGGCTCATTTAGGTCTCTAACACAATTCATTTTTTTCCATTGATTCAAACACTCTCCAAGCACAACACAACCCATCTAAGCACCATATAACTACACAAATCATCATCCAAATCATTTTTCAACATCAATTCCTCAATCTTTCCTCAAAGAATCGAATTTTACCCTATGGCATTCCAAGGAATTTCCATACAACTTTAATGATTCCACACCTCATACAATCCTATTATATCAACATACAATCATACAACAACTCATCAATCCAATCCTAACACATTTTCAAAACTCAAAGTCATGACAACCTCAAAATTTTCTAAGTTAAAAATTCACATTTTTCATCAATAATTTTTATTGCATTTATGGCTACTACACATCATTCTAAGACACATTCATGTACAAACATTTTCCAATTGAGCTCTCTAAACACATCAATCCAACAAGCCCTCTTTAGGGTTCATAAATTCAACCACAAAATCAAACCATTGGAACACAAGGAAACTCACCCAAAAGCTTGGCACAAGGCTCCTCCTAAACATACTCCACCATTGGAGCATCAATCAACACCATTTTCACAAATCTAAAGGAAAGGGCCGCAGCTTTGGGGAGGGTTTTTCTCAAAATCTAGTGGCTTTCAAGGCTTGGGAGTACCACCAATGGATTTAGAAGGCCATTTCCATCAAATTTCAAGACAAGAATCAATGGATTTGGTGAAGAAATGGCTAAGTTATGGTGAAATGAAATCTTGGAGGGGAAGGGCTATGGTGGCTGCGGGTTTGAGCAAGAAGAGGGAGGAAAGTGATGCATGAATAGTGCCAAGCACATGTGGCTTAAGTCACTTAAGTGGGGTGGGTCCCACCGCCACCTCACGCGATTTAAAACTAATCCGAATTTTCCTCCGATTCCACTAAACGTCCGTAAATTCACAACCTATTTAGAAACTCAAATTTTTAATATTAACTATTCCCCTTTAATTAGGCTTGATCAGATGAATTAAGAGTCCTCCATTCGTTCGGAGAAAACACTGTTTTAAGCTATTATGCGCGCCATTGGCACGCTTCCCCAAACTGTCTTAATTTCATCGAATATTATAAGAAATCATATTTCCTAACTCATTAGAGACCATTTTTAACTCATATTTGAAACCTAGAGCTCAAAACTCAATCGGCACGTTTTACGGTGCAATTGTACCGCAGTATTTTTACCCGCGAAAAACACTATTCACTGATTTTTCTGAAACTTGCCTGTCCACTCAATTTTTCGTTCTGAACCCATTTCCAGGGTTATTTTTACCATCTGAGACCTTCTACTCAATTTTTATCTTCCTAGGGTTGCGTGTTGGCTAATTACCGTTTTGCCCTTTCTTTGTATTTTGGCCTAATCTTTTGGATTTTCACTAATCCATCACTTGATTGCTCACTTAATATTTTAATTACTTGATTTAAAATTGTGAGGTGTTATACAATCAAACTTTCTTCTCAGATTAGATCTTTGTCTTACTTAATTCCCTATTTAACAAGCTATCATATGCTCAATTCGGAGCTCATTTGCTCTGGTTATCGCCGTTTGAAGTTGGATCAGCGAATAGCCAAACAACCCCAAAAACAGCTCCAAACCACTCACCTTACTCGAATTACTTCACTCAATCCATTCAACCATTTGCTCTCACATTTTTATCCTACAAACTAGACATCTCAAACTTCATTTTGACATATCATACGCTTAATTCGACTGAGAAACGAAGCGGGAATTAATTTCTCAAATCCGGTCCAGAATCTGCCTCAGGTGCAGGGGCACATGAGCAGTCCGTGTTTGTCTATTTTTTTCATGCCGAAGATCAACCCAGAATATTCTCAAATTTTGACACAAGGTAGAGGACATCTCATCCTTCAAAATGGCATATGGCACGTCCCTATTGGACATCTATGGAGGGAGATATGCTCTCTCGAAGTCTGCCTAAAATCTGCCAATTCTACAGAAATTTCGCCAGAGTTTCCTTTGTTTTTCCAATAATCCCAAAATTGTAAACGATCATTTAAACCTCAAATGTACCTAATAAACACATGATAATACAGTAATAATCCAATGGGTGGCACACACAAGGACCAACAACGCCTTGGGGCACTTACAACCCAATCCAGTTTATAGTTATTACACAGTTTATACAATAGAGCTCACATTATATTTCTTACTTGTTTCAATCACATAGGTCCCATTCACATGTAGTTTCACAATATAATCATGTAATCATAACTCTAACATAGGCCTAAAATCCTTCCATCTTGGTACATCATGCCTCTCTTACATTTACAACATACACTTAAATATTACAACTTACGACTTTAACTTCAAATTGCCTTTTACAATATTACAACACCAATTACAAATTTAGACATAAATTTAAATGATACAAACTGCTAGACCTAGGCATGCCAACATGAACAATATGCCAAATACTGAAAATGTTCCTCTATCACCCTGCGGGCCTCTTGCCCGCTGCTCCAACGCTACAGGTTCATCCTGAAATAAATGCCCCGAGACGGGGTGAGATATACGAATATATCTCAGTAACCAAGAGGTTCTGGAGAAAACTCCACCCAATGGTTCACTTCGATGCATATCAATAGAATAAAACAACCACTTTGAAAACGGGATATAGCAAGGGATTTAGAGAAATGGGGAATATAAAGAAACAAACTACGACGATACGGGATGGTAACCCCAATTCCACGTACGCCCTGGGCATATATAAGCCTATGGGTATCATCCAAGGTGTGTTCACAGAAACCACAACCATGATGCCCATAACAACCAAAACGCCAAAGACATTCCTAGTGTGCTCCTACCCGGATCACACACTATGACACGCAGTCAACTGGAACTCCCTCCTGGAGACCTATCCAGCGGAAGTCCGAAAATGCCCGAAGGCTAATAAAACTGTCTACTGGCCAGAGACTCGGTACCGCAGTACCCATAGCAATAATGCATGCATGCTCATGTGTTCTATACTATTCATACACACTTCCTACCGTTGCCATCAACTGGCAAGGTGGAACAGAAAAGGGGAACAAGCCCCAGTACCAAGAGGTTACCTTAAGTAATTTCCTCACTAGCTCCGCAGCAGCTTATCCCACAACTTGGTATACAGCGGAATGCCTACACAAAGGACATTCCCAATCTCTTATAATTCAAACAATGCATGCTAATTTACAATTATACATGCCTTGAACTAAATACATACCTCAATCCACTTGGTCCAAGACCAAGGGTAACTCCCAGATTCAAGTTTCGGGGTTCAAGTCAACGTACGACAACCTATACAATTACGTACATCCATCAGTACGCGTCAAATATTATCGAAACGCAAAATCACAAAAATCCTCCCCATCCTCCCTTGATGGTTCGGCCATTCAAGTGTAAATTTGAGATTTATTTTTCTAAATTTTCTTTCTCATTTTGTTACGCCTCATTAGGTTGTCAATAGGCCAATTCAAGTGCCGGTTCGTCATTTTCGCGTCAGATTACATCAGAACGCGAAAACCGCAAAATCCCCCCTTTTCTCCTTGGAGGTTCGGCCATATAGGTGTTATTTGGGGATTTATTTTTCTAAATTTTCTTTCTCATTTTATAACACTTCCTTAGGTTGCTTAGAGGCTAGTTCAATCGTCGTTTTTCCGTTTTATGACATTTACGCATCATTTTGCGAAATATTTCACTTTAGGCTCATTTAGGTCTCTAAACACAATTCATTTTTTCCCATTGATTCAAACACTTTCCAACCACAACACAACCCATCTAAGCACTATATAACTACACAAATCATCATCCAATTCATTTTTCAACATCAATTTCTCAATTTTTCCTCAAAGGTTCGAATTTTACCCTATGACATTCCAAGGAATTTCCATTCAATTTTAATCACTCCAACCTTCACACAACCTATTATATCATCATACCATCATGCCACAATTCATCATACAAAGTCTCAACACCAAAATTCAAAAGTCCAAAGTCATGATCATCAATTTTTCTAAGTTAAAAATCCATATTTTTCACCAATAATTTTCATGGCATTTCTAGCTCTAACACATCATTCTAAGACATTATCATCTAATACACATTTTTCAATTGAGCTCTCTAACATCACCAATCACGAAATCAAGGTGTAGGGTTCATGAAAATAAACTACAATTAAACCATGTAAATGGGATGGAAATATACTCACAACCAAGGCTTGATGCTACCCCAAGACTCCTCCAAACAATGGAAGCTCAAATGACTCCATGAACCTCAAATTTCTCCAAAAATTCGCAGCTGTAAATGGGCAATGACTCACCAAAGAGAGGGTTTCAAGGGAAACTAATCGGTGGAACGGGTTCGGATGATGATTTCCATCGAATTTCAAGACAAGAATCGATGGATTCGGTGGAGAAACGACCAAGTTATGGTGAATTGAAAATTTTGCACAAAGATGTATGTGGAGGGGCTGTCATGCGTGAAGAAGAAGGGAAGGAGAGAGAGAAGATCGTGAGTTGTGAGGAAAAGTGAGGTGATTTAAGTGGATTTGAGTGGGATGGGTCCCACACGCGATTTAACTTTAATCCAATCATCAATTTCAACTACAAATCCATAATCTACGTATTTTTCTGGTTAATGACATATTTTTGTTTCCTAAAAATACTGATAAAATTTTCACGCTTATCGGTACAATTATACCACAATATTTTTACACCGGAAAATCACTATTCATCAATTTTTCCCAAAATGACTCAGTTCCATCAAATTTCATCAAAATCATATTTCCTAACTCAACAAACCGTTTATAACTCATATTTGAAACCTAGAGCTCAAAATTCAACTGGCACGTTTTACGGTGCAATCGTAACGCGGTATTTTTACTCGCGAAAAACACTATTCACTAATTTTTCTGAAACTTGCCTATCCACTCAATTTTTCGTTTTGAACCCATTTCCAGGGTTATTTTTACCATCTGAGACCTTCTACTCAATTTTTATCTTCCTAGGGTTACGTGTTGGCTAATTACCGTTTTGCCCTTTCTTTGTATTTTGGCATAATCTTTAGCATTTTCACTAATCCATCACTTGATTGCTCACTTAATATTTTAATTACTTGATTTAAAATTGTGAGGTGTTATATCTTCCATCTTCTCAGCTTCATCCTCATTTTCATCCTCATCTTCTTTCATCTTCTCAGCTTTTTCATCATCTTCATCTTCTTCCATCTCCTCAGCTTCATCCTCATCATCTTCCATCTTTTCAGCTTTTTCATCATCTTCAACATGATGAAAAACCAACATGTTATCATTCCAATCGAAACCAACATCTAAATATTGCGAAAAAAAACGAAAGAAAGAAAGAAAGAACCATTAATATTTAAAAAATAAATAAAATGGAAAACCCACATATCTAAATATATCCAATGTTAGTTTTGTTAAATAAAACACCAACTGAAAAAACTAACAAACTCAACTAGACAAAATCAAAAAACAAAAAAACCAGTTAATAGTCCAGTAATAAGATGTCTGGGCAGACAGAAACAAAAGCACACAATCGAACATCCACTGTATTATCAAGAAAAAAAAGAAACGAAATAGAAAGAAAAGAAAAGCAAGAACATAATGGAAAAGCCACACCCTCAATATTGCCAGAATAATAAAGAAAAAGAAAGAAAGAAACATATATTTCATATGGTATTGACAAAAGACAAGCCACACCCTCAATCTCTATTTTCAAGAAAAAAAAAGGAAAGGAAAGAACACAGTCGAATATCAGCAAGAAACCCACATACTCAATCTTTTCAAGCAAGAAATATCAGCATATAATCAAACATTTTCAAGAAAAAAAGAAAAGAAAAGAAAAGAAAAGAAAGGGCAGAAGTACCATACCTAGGTATTGACACCTTTGTAGGAGTGTTGCCAAACAATACAGGCTGGTTGGGTCATCATCTCCCATTGCATCCCATCTCCCATATTCATCCTCATCTTCTTCCATCATCTCAGCTTCATCCTCATCTTCATCCTCTTCCATCTTCTCATCTTCATCCTCATCTACTTGTTTCCCATCTCCCATTGCATCCCATCTCCCATATTCATCCTCATCTTCTTCCATCATCTCAGCTTCATCCTCATCTTCATCCTCTTCCATCTTCTGAGCTTCATCCTCTTCTACTTGCATCCCATCTCCTATTGCATCCCATCTCCTATCCTCATCTTCTTCCATCATCTCAGCTTCATCCTCATCTTCATCCTCTTCCATCTTCTCAGTTTTTTCATCATCTTCAACATGATGAAAAACCAACATGTTATCATTCCAATCGAAACCATAGATATTTAAAAAATAAATAAAATAGAAAACCCACACATCTAAATATATCCAATGTTAGTTTTGTTAAATAAAACACCAACTGAAAAAATTAACAAACTCAACTAGACAAAATCAAATTTACAAAATTAAAAAACAAAAAAACCAGTTAATAGTCCAGTAATATGATGTCTGGGCAGACAGAAACAAAAGCATACAATCGAACATCCACAGTTATCAAGAAAAAAAAGAAACGAAATCAAAAGAAAAGAAAAGCAAGAACATAATGGAAAAGCCACACCCTCAATATTGCCAGAATAATAAAGAAAAAGAAAGAAAGAAACATATATTTCATATGGTATTGACAAGCAACTGTTGACAAGCCACACCCTCAATCTTCTATTTTCAAGAAAAAAAAAGAAACATACTGTATTTTCAAGAAAAGAAAAAATAAAAGAAAAACGAAATCAAAAGAAAAGAAAAGCAAGAACATAATGGAAAAGCCACACCCTCAATATTGCCAGAATAATAAAGAAAAAGAAAGAAACATATATATTTCGTATGGTATTGACAAGCAACTGTTGACAAGCCACACCCTCAATCTTCTATTTTCAAGAAAAAAAAAGAAACATACTGTATTTTCAAGAAAAGAAAAAAGAAAAGAAAAACGAAATCAAAAGAAAAGAAAAGCAAGAACATAATGGAAAAGCCACACCCTCAATATTGCCAGAATAATAAAGAAAAAGAAAGCAAGAACATAATGACAAGCAACTGTTGACAAGCCACACCCTCAATCTTCTATTTTCAAGAAAAAAAAAGAAACATACTGTATTTTCAAGAAAAGAAAAAAGAACACAGTCGAATATCAGCAAGAAATATCAGCAAGAAACCCACATACTCAATCTTTTCAAGCAAGAAATATCAGCACATAATCAAACATTTTCAAGAAAAAAAGAAAAGAAAAGAGAAGAAAAGAAAGGGCAGAAGTAACATACCTAGGTATTGACACCTTTGTAGGAGTGTTGCCAAACAATACAGGCTGGTTGGGTCATCATCTACTTGCATCCCATCTCCCATATTCACCAATTCCATTGTCTTGATAAAACAATCCAAGAACAAGAGAAAGAAACAATCAAGAACAAGAGAAAGAAACTAGGAAACCCAAAGAAACCAAGAAAACTTTAAGAAGAAGTGAAAACAGAGAAAGAAACCCTAAGAAAACCTTAAGAAAACAGAGAAAGAAACCCTAAGAAAACCTTAAGAAGAGTGAAAAGAGAGAAAGAAACTTTTTAATTTATATTTTTTGGCGGCAAAACTATGATGACCGTTGTATTCTCTTAACTCTTAACTCGTAAGTTATTTCCGTCCCTCTGAAGTTCTAATTTAGCTACTCTTAAAATTTATTATATTTACTAATTTATATTATCTAATGTATATACATATTAAAAAATATATGTGTGGATGGACAGCTGAGAAATGTATATTCTAATTTTAAGGAAATAAAATTCATTTTAATTATTAAAAATATGAGACATGATTGGGTTGAGAAAAAATTCATCACAATATATATATATATATATAATTCATTATAGTTTGACTAATTACTTTGATTAATTTAATAAAAAAACCCGCGATTCACACTAAAATAAATATAATCATAATAATATTTATTAAAAAATTGGCTTTACTAAATGCTAACATCTTTTAAACAAGAGTAACAGAAGAAAGCTTGAGAAGAAGCATTTACAAAGACCTTAATCTAGATGACTTTAAAGAAACTTTGGTTATTGATACCACCATTTAGAAAAAATTAAACAGACGCTTAAACGAGGATTAAAATGCAATGAACATTATTTACCCCCACCCCCCCAAAAAAAAAAAAACAGAAATGCAAAGAAGATTGAGAGAAGACAATCTTAGAGTTCTATTGGTTGTGTCCCCACAATCACAACATGATACAGAATGAAGAAGAGGTACTTACTTACCAGAGAGGTGACTACTTCAGTTGTTTGATGAAATACTTCTGAGGGATCTACACCACAGAACACTGGCAGGACCTTGGTATATTTGGTTATGCTCCGCTCCATTATTACCTCCTTAAAACATTTCCAGAGAAAATAATGTTTACTATTTTCTCTGGAAATGTTTTGAGAAAAGAATAACATAAACACTATTTTGAAACGCCTCATCATTATCATGTAAAAAAACACTAGTTGTTTGTTGGGTGCACATGCAAAGAAGAGAGTGGTTCTGATCTGTAATATAATGGGGTAGGTGGTGGCGGTTTCGGTGAACTGAAGACAATGGATCTATGGAAGTGAAATGAGAGTCCAAAGATAATGTAAAGTGAGAGAGAATGGACAGATCGCAGCAATAAGTTTTTGAGAAAGGTGAAAGAGAGAGACACGTAGAGATAGAAAGGTAGGAAGCGGAAAAGCTCAATAGAGAAGAGTGGACGCAGAAAAATAAAAGCAAGCTCTCTTGTCAAATCACAACTTTCACATTAGGTGAAATGAGGACTGACAAAAGCAATTAATGGCTCTGATCTCTGATCAACAGAACAGTAGTATCTCTCTCCTATTCCCCAAATAAACTTTAATCTCATACTACCATCCTTATAAACAAGAGAATACATCGATATCAGGAGCAAGGGACGCTCTCTGTAGGGAAAAAGCGAAAGACTATGCATGACACCAGAGATTATAAACTACAGAATAGGTGAATGAATGATACAGGGCTACACAGCACAGCTAGATAGTTTTAATATAATAATCAATGAAGTCATAGCAGCAGGGATTTTAACTACAATTGTTTAAAATTAAAAAAAAATGATATACTATTTAATATGTTTAGAATTTAAAAAAAATAATAATAATATTCTTCATCTTCAATCTTTATTAATAATTTGATAATATCACACTATCATTTTTGGAAAGAAAAAAGATTCAAAATTCCATAAGAAGCCAAGTTTTTGAGAAAGGTGAAAGAGAGAGACACGTATAGAAAGGTAGGAAGTGGAAAAGCTCAGGAGAGATGCAAGGAACCAAATAAAGCTCTCTTGTCAAATCACAAATTAGGTGCTCTGAGGATCTGACTCTGACTCTGATCTCTGATCAACAGAACAGTAGTCTAGCATCTCTCCTATTCCCCAAATAAAGTAACACAAACAGCGCAATTAAACTTCAATCTTATTAAGAAATTTTTCAAATTCATTTATTTATTTATTTTCTTCTCTTTAAATTAATCACACACTAAACTTAAACAACTATTAATTAACCTCCTCTTATATACATGCATGTTTTTAAAAGCAGAGGCAAAAAGTAATAATACTGAGTGAACCGAAACAGAGCTTCTAAGATTCATTCAGTTATATATAAGAAACTTAACACTACAAACAAAAGTAATAATACAGACAGATACAATGAATGAACCATCATAGAGCACAAACAAATATACATACATGACA
>NW_026896259.1:0-20762 GCF_033153095.1 Gastrolobium bilobum | reverse complement strand
TATGTGATTCGTTGAAATCGATTGGAAGTCCTATAACAATAGAAGAACACACAGAGACTATCCTTGAAGGTCTTCCCTCTTAGTACAATCCTTTTGTAAAGATGGTGCATGGTCGAGACAGATCCTACTACGTTGCTAATCTTGGAATTGAGCTAATGAGTCACGAACAGCAATTGTCTCAGCCAGATGAGCTCACAGGTTGCATTTGCCATTGCCCGATATTCTGCCTCTGTAACACCCCAAATGTAAATACATATAGGGTGCACCTTCATCATGCATTCAACGCGCGGAAGTCTAAATTTAAACTTTACGAATGCAAATATCAGAGTGCGGAATTGAAACACATAACCATACTTATTCCATATAAAATTAAAAGCGTTAAAACGTCAATACAAAATAAATAACACTAAACATTATTTAATGTAATCCCAAAAAGATTAACTAATCATAAATAAAAACATAATTTATGCCGCATCATAAGCCCAGTCATAATGTGGTTGTGGTTCCTCTAGCCATTGTGTACTTAGTGCTTCATCGAAATCATAATGTGGAAAAGCTTCTATTAATAATTTCATAGCCTCAGTCCATAGGCCTCTATCTGTTAGATCCTTTAATTTCTCTTCCCAGGTAGGTGGAGTTTCTTCTTCTTTACGTACCAGTCTCTTACCCTTTCTTTCCCACATAACTTTCTTATTACTTTCTTTCATCTTTTCCTGAAATGGGTGGTCAAGGGGGGTGAGATTTTGGGGAAAATCTCAGTAAGGTTCACAGCTGGAGCATTCTCCAACTATGACGCTTACTCCTGCAACAGTTTATAATAACAATACAAAATGGAACATTTAACATCATCATATAAAAATATCATGCCATCATCATCATCATCATATTCCTGCCGGCTTTTACGGACTTACGGAGATACCCAGAGTCCTCGTCAGGTTGCAACTGGAGTATCAGTGCACAGGCCAACATTTAATAGCATGGTTTTAAGTTTCAAAAATATCATAATCACATAATGTAAAGCACTATAAACATATTGCAGTCAGACCATAACTTATCATAGTTTCATAATGGTGGCATACATAGAGAGATTACTTCAACAACTGTAAACACTTACTGTGCTTGTCGTTCTTTACTTGTATACTTTCAACTTTTGATCTCTTTACTTGCATGTTTGCTCCCTTGACTCCCTAACATCATCATATCATCTTTTAGTAACTTATATAACATTCAACATTTGTGTTTTATCCATGTATAGGTCTCGGCTTTGCAGGTTTAATTACCTAGAGGAGTTGTTTTGCTTACTTACCCACTTGTGTAGGTTTTAGGACATTATTAGGTCATCATAACACTTAATAGAATTATTAAAGATTTCATTCTAGGCATGTATAGGTTCGGCCACCATAGATAAACATCTAGGAATATAATTTTTAAAACATGCTTTCAATTATATTATTAACTTAACATGGTTAGATCCTTTCAACATTAATCAAATAAAACCTCTTTTAGCTGCATACCATTCGGCCTTATTGCCCTAAAATACCTAAGGGATTACTTCTAAAACATGCTTCTAACATTATTGATAATTTATCATATTTAAATCCTAGAGCATCATTCAAAACATCATCTTATATATTCGGCCAACTAAGGTTATGATCATGCAAAATTGATTTAGAGCCTAGGCTACTAAACATGCTAATCTAACATCATCATTTCATCATCTTTCATATCATTTAAACATCTCTTCATGCTTATAATTATCATACATGGTTCGGCCTTCTAGGGATCATATACTTAGGATATCACTTTCATGCTTTTACATGTCATTCCTAACCAAGAAGGTTCATAGGCTTACCTTTGATGATGATCAACGACTTAAGGAAACAATTCTTGACCTTTGACTACTTTGAATCTTCTTGAATGAACTTCCTTCCTCCTTGAACATACAAGGCCGCAAGCTTAAAGAGAGGAGAAGAGGGATTTTCTTGCTTAGAGATGAAGGGTTCTTTGGTGGAATTATTAGGAAGAAGGACTAAGATCCAGGCTTGTATTTGATCTTGGAACAATTAGGTATTTCTTACTAACACACTCACCATTTCGAAGCATTCATGGACTTCACAAAATGAACTAAACTCTTTGTTCTTTCCTTTGGTAGTGCCGCGGCTATAAAGGGAAAAAGGAGAGACTAAAGCTTGTTCAAATAGGCAACCTAGAAGCCTTGCCATTACTTGATTGCTGGTAGGTTTCGATCACATTAAATGAGAGTAAGGTGGTGATTTGTTGTCATAGGTTAGATTGCTTAATTTAGGGACAAGAACATGATGTCAATTTCCTTGATTAAGGAAATTTAGTGATTGCTTGATTTAAGGAATTGATGATGTGTGACTAATCGTCATTAAAAGTTGCTCCCTTGATTTAAGGGATTGATGAGGTGTGACTAATCGTCATAAAGGTTGCTTCCTTGATTTAAGAAACAGAATTATTTGATTGATTGACATATTGTCATCAATTTGCTTGATTTAGGGAAAGTGATTGACTACTAATCATCATAATCCTAACTTCCTTGTTTAAAGGAATTTGACTGGCTTGACTTAAGGAAATTCGATTTGCATTTAATGGCTTGAAAATCAAATAAAATCAAATTCATTTCCTACACCTAGGCCGCGGATTTTAAATTTTTGGAAGGAAAAGATTTCCTTTAATTTTGGACCATGATTTATTCCTTAAGATTATGGACCTTTAACCTATTAACCTGACCTAATTTGTGCCTATTTTTCCATGATTTTATGACACTTTAAATTGACTTCTTAGAGCTTGTTTTCTCTAGTAAAACCGTGGGCTTCTTGCTTGTAGGGAAAGAATTCTAATTTAATTCCTAGTCATATAGTACTTCTTTAGGTTTATTATGTCATGGCCTTACTTTGGGCTTTAACTTGATTTGGGTTTCATTTACCTTATTGGACTTTACTTTATCATATAGAGCTTTCTTTGTATCACTTGGACTTATCCACATTAAATGGAATTAAAACTTCCTTTGTTGGGTTATACTTTGATCCATGAATTCATTGGATCCCTAATGCTTATGTCTTTGGTCCATTGGACCCATACTTCTAATTTACTTAATCATAAACTATTTCATCTGAAATGTCTCGTTTATTAATTATCATAATTCTTCATTAATCATGATACAATATTTAGGGTTGTAATATCCTCCCCCACTAATAAAATTTTCGTCCCGAAAATTACTATAACTCGGGGTACTTCTGTCTAATCTCATCTTCTCGCTCCCAAGTTGCTTCTTCGGGAGTCCTTCCTTGCCATTGCACTTTTACCATGGGTATCACCTTGCTGCGAAGCTGCTTCTCTTCTCTATCCAGAATCTTGATTGGTACCACCGGGATCTTCAAATTAGGTCGTACTTCCACTTCATCCGGTAATACAACATGTGAGGGATCGGCTACATATTTCTTCAATTGGCTAACATGAAATACATCGTGAAGATTTGCCAAATTTGGAGGTAATGCCAACTGATAAGCTACCGGCCCCACCCTTTTCAGAATCTGATAAGGACCGATATAACGCGGACTTAACTTTCTTACACCGAGTGCTTTTCCAATACCTGTAATAGGAGAGAGCTTAACAAATACATGTTCCCCTACTTCAAAGTCTAGGGGTCGGTGCTTCAAATCATAATAACTCTTTTGTCTGTCCTGAGCCTTCTGCATCCTGTCACGAATCATCTTTATCTGCTTAGTTGTTTCGTTCACCATATCTGGCCCAAACATTTCTTTATCGCCCACTTCTTCCCAGCATACAGGTGTTCGACACCTTCTTCCATACAGAGCTTCATACGGGGCCATTCCTATACTTGCACGATGACTGTTGTTGTAAGAAAATTCTGCCAAAGGCAGATACTGATCCCAACAACCTTCTCTTTCTAAAGCGCAAGCTCTTAACATGTCTTCCAGTGTCTGTATTGTTCTTTCAGTCTGTCCGTCTGTCTGCGGATGGTACGCCGTACTCAATCGTAATTGAGTTCCGAACGCCTGCTGTAATGAATACCAGAATCGGGATGTAAACTTAGGATCTCGATCACTGATTATACTTTCTGGTACTCCGTGCAGTCTTACAATCTCCTTCACATAAATTTGAGCCAGCTTCTCTGTCGTGTACGTTCCTTTCACCGGTATAAAGTGTGCTGACTTGGTCAATCTGTCGACCACTACCCAGATTGCATCGTAGCCTGCTTGAGTTCTGGGTAGACTGGTTACAAAGTCCATAGAAATACTTTGCCATTTCCATTCGGGAATATGCAAGGGCTGTAGGGTGCCCGCTGGTTGTTGATGCTCTATCTTTACTTTCTGGCACACCATACATTTGCTTACGAATCTTCCAACATCTCTCTTCATTCCTTTCCACCAGAAATTAGTCTTCATGTCTGCGTACATTTTGGTGGCTCCTGGGTGAATCGAGTACTGACTCTTGTGGGCTATTTCCATCACTTCATCTCTCAAGAGTCGTGTAGGGACGACAATTTTCCCTTGAAAGGTAATTATACCTTGTTGATTTAAACTAACTCCAGGTTGATTTCTTAACCGTTTCAAACAATCTACGGCTTGTTGGGCTTCCTTGATCCTCTCTAAGAGTTCATCTTGGATTTGTACTGCGTAATATTCCTGTCCGCATTCACTGTTTACCACTGCGAGATTTAAATCTCGGAAATCTTCAATCAATTGTTGTTCGGCTATCATCATACTTGCAATTCCTCTGACTTTTCTGCTCAAGGCATCAGCAACTACATTCGCCTTGCCGGGATGATACTTTAGTTCAAAGTCATAATCTTTCAGGAATTCCATCCATCGGCGCTGTCTCATGTTCAGCTCTTTCTGATCAAATAAGTACTTGAGGCTTTTGTGGTCACTATATACTGTCGTAGTAGCACCGTATAAGTGATGACGCCATATCTTCAAAGCAAATACGATTGCTGCCAACTCAAGATCATGAGTGGGATAATTCTCTTCATGTGACTTCAACTGTCGAGATGCGTACGCGACTGGTCTGCCATTTTGCATAAGCACACATCCCAAACCCATCTTTGAGGCATCACAATAAACTTCAAATGGTTCTTCAGGGTTTGGTAATGTCAGCACTGGGGCTGTCGTCAGCATCTTCTTTAACTCCTGAAAGCAAACTTCGCATTCATCAGTCCACACAAAAGGGACTTCCTTCCTTGTCAATCGGGTGAGTGGTAACACCCGCTTCGAGAATCCTTCAATAAATCTTCTGTAATACCCTGCCAATCCAAGAAAGCTTCTTATCTCTGTGACCGTCTTGGGTCGCTCCCAGTCAACTACTGCTTTGATTTTACTGGGGTCCACCGCTACTCCTTTATCTGATATCACATGCCCAAGGAATTGAATCTCGGGCAGCCAAAATTCACATTTGGATGGTTTGGCGTATAGCTGTTTCTCCCGTAATATTTGCAGCACGATTCTCAGATGCTCCTTATAACACCTCACGATTTTAAATCAAGTAATTAAAATATTAAGTGAGCAATCAAGTGATGGATTAGTGAAAATCCTAAAGATTTGGCCAAAATACAAAGAAAGGGCAAAACGGTAATTAGCCAACACGCAACCCTAGGAAGATAAAAATTGAGTAGAAGGTCTCATATGGTAAAAATAACCCCGGAAATGGGTTCAGAACGAAAAATTGAGTGGATAGGCAAGTTTCAGAAAAATCAGTGAATAGTGTTTTTCGCGGGTAAAAATACCGCGTTACGATTGCACCGTAAAATGTGCCAGTGGAATTTTGAGCTCTAGGTTTCAAATATGAGTTAAAAATGGTCTAATGAGTTAGGAAATATGATTTCTTATGATATTCGATGAAATTAAGACAGTTTGGGGAAGCGTGCCAATGGCGCGCGTAATAGCTTAAAACAGTGTTTTCTCCGAACGAGTGGAGAACTCTTAATTCATCTGATCAAGCATAATTAAAGGAGAATAGTTAATGTTAAAAATTAGAGTTTCTAAATAAGTTTTGAATTTACGGACGTTTAGTGAGAGTTTGGACGCATTTTAAATCGCGTGAGGTGGCGTGGGACCCACCCCACTTAAAATTCACTTAAAACACCTCATCAAAGTACTATTCATCACCTCCTTCACCCCTCCTTCAGCCAAAAACCGAGCCCCCCTCCTTCTTTCTCCAAGTTTTCTTTCAAATTTTCTTCCCACCTAAATCACTCAAATCCTAACCAAATTCAACAAAGTTTAACTTGAAATTTGTTGGAAATTGCCTTCTAAAGCCATTGGTGCTATCCTTGAGTCGTGAAAGTGGCTGGATTTTGAGATCCTCCCCCTCAAAGGCCGCGGCTCACTTGTGGAATTTGGTGTTCATGGAGCTTTGGAATGCTCCAATGGTGGAGTATACCTAGGAGGAGTCATTTGCCTTGCATTTGGGTAAGTTATTTCAACATTTCAATGGTTGATTGGTGAATTGTGTTTATGAACCCTAAAGAGGGATTTTATGATGTGTTGTGTTAGAGAGCTCAAATGGAAAATGTCTATTAGATGATAATGCCTTAAAATGATGTAGTAATGCTAGAAATGCAATGAAAATTTTAAGTGAAATGTGATGATTTTTAACTTAGAAAAAATTGATGATCATGATTTTGGAATTTGTGAATTTTGGTGTTGAGACTTGTTTGATGATGGTGGCATGATGGTATGATGATATAATAGGTTGTATGATGGTTGGAATGATTAAAGTTGTATGGAAATTCCTTGGAATGCCATAGGTTAAAATTCGATTCTTTGAGGAAAGATTGAGGAATTGATGTTGAAAAATGGTTTGGATAGTGAATTGTGTAGTTATATGGTGCTTAGATGGGTTGTGTTGTGCTTGGAGAGTGTTTGAATCAATGGAAAAAAATGAATTGTGTTAGAGACCTAAATGAGCCCAGAGTGAAATATTTCGCAAAACGATGCGTAAATGTCGAAAAACGGAAAAACGACGATTGAACTAGCCTCTAAACAACCTAAGGGAGTGTTATAAAATGAGAAAGAAAATTTAGGAAAATAAATCTCAAATTTACACCTACATGGCCGAACCTCCAAGGGGAAAAGGGGTGATTTGGCAATTTTTGCGTTTTGATGTAATTCGACGCGAAAATGACGAACCGGCTCTTGAACTGGCCTATTGACAACCTAACGAGACGTAACAAAATGAGAAAGAAAATTTAGAAAAATAAATCTCACATTTACACTACAATGGCCGAACCATCAAGGGAGGATGGGGAGGATTTTTGTGTTTTGCGTTTTGATACTATTTGACGAGTACTGATGGATGTACGTTATTGTATAGGTTGCCGTACGTCGACCTGAATCCCGACTCTTGAATCAGTGAATTGCCCTTGGTCCGGGACCAAGTGGATTGAGGTAAGAAATTGGTTCATTACATGTGTAATTATAAATTAACATGTATGGGTTGAACTGAGAGTGATTGGGAATGTCCTCTGTGTAGGCATTCCGCTGTGTACCGAGTTGAGGGATAAGCTGCTGCGGAGCTTGTGGAAACACGAATTAAGGTAACCTCTTGGTACTGGGGCTTGTTCCCCTTTTTCTGTTCCACCTTGCCAGTTGATGGCAACGGTAGGAAGTGTGTATGAATAATATAGAACACATGAGCATGCATGCATTATTGCTATGGGTACTTATGTACCGAGTCTCTGGCCAGTAGACAGTTTTATTAGCCTTCGGGCATTTTCGGACTTCCGCTGGATAGGTCTCCAGGAGGGAGTTCCAGTTGACTGCGGTCATGGTGTGTGATCCGGGTAGGAGCACACTAGGAATGTCTTTGGCGTTTTGGTTGGTTTGGGCATCATGGTTGTGGTTTCTGTGAACACACCTTGGATGATACCCATAGGCTTATATATGCCGAGGGCGTACGTGGAATTGGGTTACCATCCCGTATCGTCGTATTTTGTTTTCTTTATATTCCCCCTTCTCTAAATCCCTTGCTTTATCCTGTTTTCAAGTGGTTGTTGTATTCTATTGATATGCATCGAAGTGAACCATTGGGTGGAGTTTTCTCCAGAACCTCTTGGTTACTGAGATATATTCGTATATCTCACCCCGTCTCGGGGCATTTATTTCAGGAGGTAGCAGTGGAGCAGGAGCCTCGGGCAAGAGGCCCGCAGAGTGAGCGATGGAGCGTTTCTTATTTTGCATTTTGTTGGCCGTGTGGCCTAGGCTAGACTTAGGGCATGAACATGTCATTTGTATTTATTAGTAGCTTCATTAGCATCTTGTTCATGCCATTTTGCCTAAGTCTAGTAGTGATGTATTTGGTTATGTTGTCTTTTAAATTAAGTTGAAATTTTAGAAGAATGTAATTTGAAGTTTTAGTTTCAAGTTGTAATTTGTAAAGCCATATTGTAATAGTATTGATGCATGTCTAATTATGATGGAAGGGCCTTAGGCCTATTTTAGGTTATGATAATATGTATGATGGAAATATGCATGAAAAAGGTGTTAGTGATTGCAACTACTTAAGAATGATTAATATGGACTCTATGTTTAATAACTATAAACTGGATTGGGTTGTAAGTGCCCCAAGGCGTTGTTGGTCCTTGTGTGTGCCACCCATTGGATTATTACTGTATTATCATGTGTTTATTAGGTACATTTGAGGTTTAAATGATCTTTTACAAATTTGGGATTATTGGAAAAACAAAGGAAACTCTGGCGAATTTTCTGTAGAATTGGCAGTTTTTAGGCGAACTTCGGGAGAGCATATCTCCCTCCATAGAAGTCCCCTAGGGACGTGCTATACGCCATTTTGGAGGTTGAGATGTCCTCTACCTTGTGTCCAAATTTGAGGAAAATCTGGGTTGATCTTCGGCCTGAAAAAAATAGAGAAACACGGACTGCCCATGTGCCCCTGCACCTGAGGCAGATTCTGGACCGGATTTGGGAAATTAATTCCCGCTTCGTTTCTCAGTCAAATTGAGCGTGTGATATATCAAAATGAAGTTTGAGATGCCTAGTTTTTAGGATAAAAATTTGAGGGCAAATGGTTGAGTGGATTGAGTGCAGTAATTCGAGCAATGTGAGTGGTTTGGAGCTGTTTTTGGGGTTGTTTGGGCTAATCGCTTATCCAACTTCAAACGGCGATAACCGGAGCAAATGAGCTCCGAATTGAGCGTATTTTAGCTTGTTAAAAAGGGAATTAAGTAACACAAAGATATAATCTGAGAAGTAGGGTTGGTTGCGATCAGTTTGGTCGCAGAAAAACTTAGAGTGTAACATATTCGAATTGGTATAAAACGTAAAGTTGGAAATTGGCTAAGTGAGTTTATGGGAACTCCTTAGTAACTTATAATAAGTAACGTAAGTGATAAAAATAGTTTAAATAAGTCTTCCGCAAGAGTTTACGGTTACGGTCACAGCTATTAATTATTACGCCTTTTTATGATTTAAATGCTCGCGTAATAGTCGGAAAAAATTTATTCTCGTTTTTATAAATGAACTGCTGTGATTGTAACTGCGCTTAATATCATAATTAATGTTAACAATACCGGTACGTAACGGGCTGTTACACTCCTCATGCTCCTCCTTGCTCTTTGAGTATATCAATATGTCATCGATAAACACGACAACAAATTGATCCATATAAGGTTTGAATATTTGATTCATATACCCCATGAACACTGCTGGGGCATTTGTCAGTCCGAAAGGAATGACCAGGTACTCGTAGTGCCCATATCTTGATCTGAATGCTGTCTTCGGAACGTCTTCCGGCTTGATCCGGATCTGATGATATCCTGATCGGAGATCGATCTTTGAAAATACTCTTGCACCTCTCAGCTGATAAATTAAGTCCTCAATACGAGGCAGTGGGTACTTGTTCTTCACAGTAACCTTGTTGAGCTGTCGGTAATCCGTGCATAGTCTCATTGACCCGTCCTTCTTCTTCACAAATAATATTGGCGCTCCCCATGGAGACACACTGGGTCTGATAAAATTTTTCTTTATTAAGTCTTCCAATTGCTTCTTTAATTCCACAAGTTCAAGTGGTGACATACGGTAGGGCGCAATTGAAATTGGCCCAGTTCCCGGTACTAGCTCAATTGAAAATTGTACCTCTCGTTCTGGAGGGAAATTGGTGATATCATCGGGAAAAACATCCTCAAACTCCTTAACCACTAGAATGTTGGACAGTGGTATCTCTTCTTCTCCTACAAGAGTTCCCATCATCATCATGGAGCATTCTCCTGTTTCAGGCGCTGAGTTTTCTTCCGCTCCTTCTTTGCCGATAATCAAACTGCGATTGCTGCAGTCAATCACCACTCGCTGCTTGGCGAGCCAGTCCATCCCAAGAATCACATTGATCTTCTCTAGTGTGAGGACTATGAAGTCCTGTTTGTACTTCTTTCCTTCATAGATAAATGCGACGTCTCTACATAGTAGGTACGCCTTAGCAACTTTTCCCGTCGCGGTCATGATCCGCATAGGTACTTGCAGTCTATCAGTAAATAAATCGTACGCTTTCGCCACATAATCGGCGACAAAAGAATTCGTAGCACCAGAATCAAATAGTACATCTAAATTTTCATGGCAAATATAGATCGTACCTTTGACCAGTTCAGCTGCCTGGTCTGCCGTGTGTTGATCGAGGGTGTAAACTCTGCCCATCCTTGGTGCTTCTTCTGTTGCTTGTTGGTTTCCCCATAGTGGACAGTTCTTGACATAATGTCCTTCTTTTCCACACTTGTAGCAGTTTGGGGTTCCACTTAGACAGTTACCGTAATGGGGCTTCTTGCATTTTCGACAGTTCGGAGGTTTGTTGTTGTGGCTGTTGTTTCCCTGGTAGTTTCCGGGTCTCTTGAACTTGTTGTCATCTCGCCTGGGCTGCCAGGGCTTTCCTCCGTTGTTTCCTCGCCATGGTCCAGTCTTTCCTTTATAACCATTCCCGCTAGCTTCCACGGGTTTCTTCTGTTGGCCAATAGCTTCCACTCTTCTGCATCGATTGATTAGGGTTGCAAAGTCACATGGGTCGTTGCCGGCTACTAGCTCAGCAATCCTGGGATTCAGACCCCTTTGAAACTTCGCCATCAGAAAGTCTGGTAAAGGCATTGCTCCTCTGTACGTTGCCAATCTTAGTAATTCATTAAACTTAGCATGATACTGGTCCACCGTCATCGTTCCTTGAACCAGTTTGTCAAATTCTCCTTGTTTACTATCCCGGATTGACATCGGAAAGTATTTCTCCAAGAACATTTCCTCGAACACGGCCCAAGTTATAACCGCATTCTGCATTTCCAACGGTTGGGACGCATTCGCCCACCAGTGGTGAGCATCTCCTTCCAGCATGTACGTCGAGAATAGCACCTTCTGATCGTCGGTGCATTGGATAACTCGAAAAATCTTGTCCATTGCTTGCAGCCATTGTACAGCTGCCATTGAGTCAGGACTTCCTTGGAAGGAGGGTGGTTTGTGCTTTCTAAACGTCAACAGTAGTCCTTGGTTATCTTGACCTGCCGCACCATTTCCTGGAGGAGGTCGGGGTCCTTCACCATGACCCCCGGCTCCTGTTCCCGAGCCGCTTGCTCCGTTATTGTTTGCATTAGCATTTGGGTTCCTTCTGATCTCATTCATTATATTCTGAAACATATCTCCCGTGTTGGTTTGTAATTGGGTGATGGTGTCCCGCAACGTGTTAATTTGTCCTTGTATATCTTGCGTAGGGGTTCTTCGTGGAGGCATCTTGCTGTACATAGATACAGCAAATGGTTAGTGTTCCATCCTAATCCGAAATTTTGCTCTGATACCATAAATGTAACACCCCAAATGTAAATACATATAGGGTGCACCTTCATCATGCATTCAACGCGCGGAAGTCTAAATTTAAACTTTACGAATGCAAATATCAGAGTGCGGAATGGAAACACATAACCATACTTATTCCATATAAAATTAAAAGCGTTAAAACGTCAATACAAAATAAATAACACTAAACATTATTTAATGTAATCCCAAAAAGATTAACTAATCATAAATAAAAACATAATTTATGCCGCATCATAAGCCCAGTCATAATGTGGTTGTGGTTCCTCTAGCCATTGTGTACTTAGTGCTTCATCGAAATCATAATGTGGAAAAGCTTCTATTAATAATTTCATAGCCTCAGTCCATAGGCCTCTATCTGTTAGATCCTTTAATTTCTCTTCCCAGGTAGGTGGAGTTTCTTCTTCTTTACGTACCAGTCTCTTACCCTTTCTTTCCCACATAACTTTCTTATTACTTTCTTTCATCTTTTCTTGAAATGGGTGGTCAAGGGGGGTGAGATTTTGGGGAAAATCTCAGTAAGGTTCACAGCTGGAGCATTCTCCAACTATGACGCTTACTCCTGCAACAGTTTATAATAACAATACAAAATGGAACATTTAACATCATCATATAAAAATATCATGCCATCATCATCATCATCATATTCCTGCCGGCTTTTACGGACTTACGGAGATACCCAGAGTCCTCGTCAGGTTGCAACTGGAGTATCAGTGCACAGGCCAACATTTAATAGCATGGTTTTAAGTTTCAAAAATATCATAATCACATAATGTAAAGCACTATAAACATATTGCAGTCAGACCATAACTTATCATAGTTTCATAATGGTGGCATACATAGAGAGATTACTTCAACAACTGTAAACACTTATTGTGCTTGTCGTTCTTTACTTGTATACTTTCAACTTTTGATCTCTTTACTTGCCTGTTTGCTCCCTTGACTCCCTAACATCATCATATCATCTTTTAGTAACTTATATAACATTCAACATTTATGTTTTATCCATGTATAGGTCTCGGCTTTGCATGTTTAATTACCTAGAGGAGTTGTTTTGCTTACTTACCCACTTGTGTAGGTTTTAGGACATTATTAGGTCATCATAACACTTAATAGAATTATTAAAGATTTCATTCTAGGCATGTATAGGTTCGGCCACCATAGATAAACATCTAGGAATATAATTTTTAAAACATGCTTTCAATTATATTATTAACTTAACATGGTTAGATCATTTCAGCATTAATCAAATAAAACCTCTTTTAGCTACATACCATTCGGCCTTATTGCCCTAAAATACCTAAGGGATTACTTCTAAAACATGCTTCTAACATTATTGATAATTTATCATATTTAAATCCTAGAGCATCATTCAAAACATCATCTTATATATTCGGCCAACTAAGGTTATGATCATGCAAAATTGATTTAGAACCTAGGCTACTAAACATGCTAATCTAACATCATCATTTCATCATCTTTCATATCATTTAAACATCTCTTCATGCTTATAATTATCATACATGGTTCGGCCTTCTAGGGATCATATACTTAGGATATCACTTTCATGCTTTTACATGTCATTCCTAACCAAGAAGGTTCATAGGCTTACCTTTGATGATGATCAACGACTTAAGGAAACACTTCTTGACCTTTGACTACTTTGAATCTTCTTGAATGAACTTCCTTCCTCCTTGAACATACAAGGCCGCAAGCTTAAAGAGAGGAGAAGAGGGATTTTCTTGCTTAGAGATGAAGGGTTCTTTGGTGGAATTATTAGGAAGAAGGACTAAGATCCAGGCTTGTATTTGATCTTGGAACAATTAGGTATTTCTCACTAACACACTCACCATTTCGAAGCATTCATGTACTTCACAAAATGAACTAAACTCTTTGTTCTTTCCTTTGCTAGTGCCGCGGCTATAGAGGGAAAAAGGAGAGACTAAAGCTTGTTCAAATAGGCAACCTAGAAGCCTTGCCATTACTTGATTGCTGGTAGGTTTCGATCACATTAAATGAGAGTAAGGTGGTGATTTATTGTCATAGGTTAGATTGCTTAATTTAGGGACAAGAACATGATGTCAATTTCCTTGATTAAGGAAATTTAGTGATTGCTTGATTTAAGGAATTGATGATGTGTGACTAATCGTCATTAAAAGTTGCTCCCTTGATTTAAGGGATTGATGAGGTGTGACTAATCGTCATAAAGGTTGCTTCCTTGATTTAAGAAACATAATTATTTGATTGATTGACATATTGTCATCAATTTGCTTGATTTAGGGAAAGTGATTGACTACTAATCATCATAATCCTAACTTCCTTGTTTAAAGGAATTTGACTGGCTTGACTTAAGGAAATTCGATTTGCATTTAATGGCTTGAAAATCAAATTCATTTCCTACACCTAGGCCGCGGATTTTAAATGCTTGGAAGGAAAAGATTTCCTTTAATTTTGGACCATGATTTATTCCTTAAGATTATGGACCTTTAACCTATTAACCTGACCTAATTTGTGCCTATTTTTCCATGATTTTATGACACTTTAAATTGACTTCTTAGAGCTTGTTTTCTCTAGTAAAACCGTGGGCTTCTTGCTTGTAGGGAAAGAATTCTAATTTAATTCCTAGTCATATAGTACTTCTTTAGGTTTATTATGTCATGGCCTTACTTTGGGCTTTAACTTGATTTGGGTTTCATTTACCTTATTGGACTTTACTTTATCATATAGAGCTTTCTTTGTATCACTTGGACTTGTCCACATTAAATGGAATTAAAACTTCCTTTGTTGGGTTATACTTTGATCCATGAATTCATTGGATCCCT
The DNA here is from genome assembly GCF_033153095.1 of Gastrolobium bilobum. Lineage (NCBI taxonomy): Eukaryota > Viridiplantae > Streptophyta > Magnoliopsida > Fabales > Fabaceae > Gastrolobium > Gastrolobium bilobum. The sequence continues at coordinate 6,097 of NW_026896259.1, read as the reverse complement.
AATGCTTATGTCTTTGGTCCATTGGACCCATACTTCTAATTTACTTAATCATAAACTATTTCATCTGAAATATCTCGTTTATTAATTATCATAATTCTTCATTAATCATGATACAATATTTAGGGTTGTTATATTTATATTATTCTCTAGCACACCCCCTTACACGAGAGCTCACTGGGCATGAAGGATGGATAATATGCACTAGCCCCCTACCTATGCTAAGAAATTCCATAAGAAAAAGCGGAGGGCGATGAGGATCAAACCCAGGACATGAGACTCTGATACTATGTGAAGAACTAATTCAACCCAAAAGCTAGTTTTATTCCTATTTTGGCATTTCTAATTTCTGGAATTGTAGCCCCGATTAGGAAAGGGCCGAAGAAACTTTCTAGTTATGAATCGGGAATAGAAACAATGGGTGATGCTTGGTTACAATTTCAAATCCGTTATTATAAGTTTACTCTAGTTTTTGTTGTTTTTGATGTTGAAACGATTTTTCTTTATCCATGGGCAATTAGTTTTGATGTCTTGGGGGTATCCGTATTTATAGAAGCTTTCATCTTCGTGCTTATTCTAATTGTTGGTTCAGTTTATGCATGGCGAAAGGGGGCATTAGAGTGGTCTTAATTTTTGAATATTTAGACAAATAAAAAAAAACATTGAGACAGATATGAATTCCATTGACTTTCCCTTACTTGATCGAACAACTCAAAATTCAGTTATTTCCACTACATTAAATGATCTTTTGGGTTGAATTAGTTCTTTACATGGTATTAGAGTCGGGTTGAGCTCGAGCTAGCCAGATGTTTGGCTAGGAGGCGAGGTTGAATATTTTGGGCCTGGGTACTCGGTTGAGGGTGGAGCAAACCAATGATGGGTTTCACACTTGAGGGGGAGATTGCTGGAATATTCAAGTGTGATAAGTCTTATATTGGTTGGTAATGGGATAAGTTAAGTGCATATAAGTGGGAGGATCCATGAACCCAATACCTTAAGGTTTTGGGTTGAAGTGGTTCTTTAAATTGTAAAGTACTAATTCAACCCAAAAGCTTAAGCTGGTGGATGAGACTACATTAATGGTTTTATATATATCCCTAACACGCCCCCTCACACGAGAGCCCACTGGGCTTGAAGGTTGGATAATGCACGGGCCCACCTACCTGTACTAAGAAACTCCACAAGAATTAGTTATTTATTATTAAATGGGGGGCGGTGAGGATCGAACCCTTGACTCCGAGGCTCTGATACCATGTAAAGTACCAATTCAACCCAAAAGCTTAAGCTGGTGGGTGAGGCTACAATAATAGTTTATATTATTCTCTAACACATACAATACCTCCTAACCATGTCTTCCGCATCCAATTCCGACTCTAGTGCAGCTCAGCAAAGCAAATCAACCTCCATGGAGCCAAAGAACCCTTCGTCACTTTTCAACTTTCAAATCTTTGCAAAACTAACAAAAGATAACTACTTCTACTGGAATCAGATTATCGAACCAATCATAACCTCTGATCATCCGCTTCAACGTTGTCTTGTGAATCCAAAAATTCCTTTGAAATTCGATTCAGATGAAGATCGCGAAAACGATGTGTTGAGCGTAGCTTATACAGAATGGCTAACGCAAGATCAGATGTCGCTAACATGGTTGTTGTCCACCATCTCAGAGCAAGTTGTTAATGATATCCTTCCAATTAAACACTCGTTTGAAGCTTGGGAGAATATTCACAAACTCTTTCACGGTGTTATGAAATCTCAAGCTCGACAACTCAGATCTGAGTTAAAGACGATGAAGAAAGGAACAAAAAGTGCAAAAGAATATCTAGCCATAATCAAAACAATATGTGATTCGTTGAAATCGATTGGAAGTCCTATAACAATAGAAGAACACACAGAGACTATCCTTGAAGGTCTTCCCTCTTAGTACAATCCTTTTGTAAAGATGGTGCATGGTCGAGACAGATCCTACTCCGTTGCTAATCTTGGAATTGAGCTAATGAGTCACGAACAGCTCTCAATCAAACAAAATGAACAGATCTTGGCTGAAGGACCTTAGATAAACCTGACCCAACGTGCTCAGGTCTCGCAGAAAGCTACGTTAATACAACTCACATTCTAGGACAGACAAGTGACTCAATCCACACACAACAATTTCAATGACTACAGAGAGGGTGACACAGATAGCAGTGAAGTTGAAGAGGATCAACCACCACGCGATAGTGAAGTTGTTCATCTTGAACTTTAGTTCCTTCCTTTCATTGCCCAGAGAGTATAATGGTTGATATATTTCTTTATTTTATTTTTTTAATTTATATATATATATAAACACACACACACACACACACTTAACTTTCATTTTTATCCTTTTTCAATCTCTTCGTATCTTTCATTTGGGTTCATCTACCACCGACCCCAATTAGTTTGGAATAAAGGTAATATTAATGTTGATGTTGATTTTTTTTTAATTTGGGATGATTGAAAATTATATAAAATAAGATTTAAAATGATAAAATAATCAACAGTACCAATTTATTCTAAATAGATGGATCATATTTTTCCACATGGATTTACCATGATCACTTAACAGAAACAAAACCAAAGGATCTATTGAAATGATAGTTAAAGAACTAATCTGAACAACTTTAGAGCTCGTGGTGGTACTTCGCAAAATGTCTCGTTTAGGGTGGCTGAATGTACTTTTCCATATTTTTTACAAGCAAGTGTTTAAAAACAAGTTAAACCATCCATACGATTAACAAGTTTACAAATAGACAACCATTAGAAACTTCAAATGATAGAATGATATTATGACAGTAAAATTCATGTAGGTAAATGGATATTTTATATATTTATCCAATTCTGCATACCATGATATTGCTGGTACAGTAAGAGAATTCAGGATTTTAAAGCCATGGCGGATAGATGCTATGCTCAAGAATGAAACAGTGCCATCCTCAAACAGTTCTTCAATACCTTCTCTTCTTTTAATAAAATCAATGTCAGCAATTGATGCAGCAACCGTTCCTGTGATGAGGACCAGCCAATCAATAATCAAGTATTACGACAAAGAGGCGTGTAACCAGTAACCCACAAACCTCCACTAAAATAAGTCTTCTTCAGCAACTTGGCAGCATCTGGATGCAAAAGAATAAAGAGGATAATCAATAAGAGAGAGTCTTTTACAAAGTCAAATTCAAATTGAATACATATTTTCCACCCATCAATACCCCTACCCTCGATATTTGGGGTTTAATGGGGAGTATTTTCTTTCTTTTTACATATTTTCTATCAATAATGTTGAAATTCTCAGGATTAAACAGAAAAGGGAAAAGAAAGATAATGAAAGAACGCAAACAGGTGTGATAGAATTCAAGAACCAGCAAAAAAAAAAGTGATAGAAAACAGAAGAAAATGAAATAAAGGTTCAGAGAGAATGTTTGAGAATTTTATTATCTAAATAATGATGAAAAAGGAACTTTAAAAGAACCCTTTAGTTTATGTTATATTTATAATAGAGACCGGGATCTGATTCACCTAACAGATTCTAACTCATCTAACTACTTAACAGTTAGGTAGTTAGTTGACAGTTAAACTGACAGCTAGCTACTGAACAGATATGAATTACTCGAACATCACAGCGAGCTATTCAACGTATATTACTCCGACATTTCCCCTTCAAACTTAGGGTGGGTGTATCAATGAAATGGTCAAAACCTTATGTTTGTCCCTTAATTCACAAAATCTGTGTGATGACAAGGCCTTGGTGACGAGATCTGCACACTGGTCGTAAACTGGAATGTGGCAGACTGTGAGGCTTTTGTATATGAACTTTTCTCTCACAAAGAAAAGATCTAGTTCCATACGCTTTGTCTGAGAGTGAAGTACAGGCTTATCTGAGAGTGAAATTGTGCTAAGGTTATCACAATAAATGATAGATGTGAAAATCAGCACTTGTAATTCCCTGAGTAGAGTTTGTATCCAGAACAACTCTGCTATAGTGTTTTCCAAGCTTATATATTCAACCTCAGTTATGGATCTAGCCATCAAAAACTGCTTCTTGGACCACCAAGATTAGGTTAGGGCCAAAATAAATACAAGAACCTGTAGTAAACCCCTTGTCATCAGGATCCAAGGCCACACCAACACCATGGTAGATTGAAACAACACCAGTTGTAAAAGAGTATTGTAGGAAGCATTATAGGAGACTCCCACCTCTCAGAGCTAACTCAGCAAAATGGTTAGTTAGTAGAGAATATTCTAGAAGTGGGTATGGATAATAAATAGAGAGGAAAGAAATGGAGAAGGCAGGCAATTACTTGGGAATGGGCTAGGAACTTGGGAGAGAAGGGATGAATCTCGAATTGCATCGATTATCTGTAAATTCTTTCAGTCATTTACCTTTTCTGCACTTTGTAATCTTCCTATTGTAGTAGCTACTGTCATTACTGTTTGTAATTTTCCTTTATACTTTCGATATACAAAATCCGGTTAATCCAGGAAATTCCTTTGAATCCCTTTTATTTTCTGTTTTTAAGTCGAAGATCCTATCAATTGGTATTAGAGCTCCTAATCCAGGAGCGCTGAAACCAAGAAAAAAAAATGGAAAACAAATTTAGAGATTGGAAGAAAAGAGAGAATCAAGTGGAAAATAGATTTGAAGAATGGAAAAAAAGAGAAAGGAAAGTTGAAGAAAATCATAAGGAGAAACTCAGGCTCCTTGATAAACTTCTTTAGAAGACCAAGAATCACTCTAACAAAAAACGAACGAACAGAAGGCGAGATGGAATGCAAGTTTCACAACCAGAAATGGAAACCAAGAGAGATCTTGTGATGGAGAACTAAGAAAAGAATGGAAACCAGCCACGAAATCATGTGGGGCACGAGCAGAAGAAACCGAGAAGCATAGGGGAAAGTCCATGGATGCGAAGGTTGCACAAGCTTTTGAGACACCATAGCCACCAGTGATGGTGGCCAACCCATCACCATTACCCAAGTCACCATACTTAAATCTTCTTGAGAAGGAAGAGAGAATAAACAATAAAGTGGGTAAGAGGTAGGGAATAGCTGTGAAATGGGTAAAAGAGAAAATTAGGTTAGTAAGGAGAGGACATGAAATGGGCCACTTTAATGAATTGACGGGTCCGGCCCAACTTGGTTGCAAATGCCACCAAACCCAAACCCATATGATTTATTTTTTGAGCGATGAATGGGCATATAATCCCATTTCTTTATGTAACCGAACCAGACCCAACAACAAAGCCAAATTCGAAACTGAACAACACCCAAGCCCAAAAACTAATACTGCATCCTACCGTATCACCAAAACATAGACGAGCTGGGGAGAGTCGTCAACAGCTACGATGTCCATGATGACACCTAGGTTTTAGTCGATGAGCTTGGCCGAGTTTCCTGGACACTTGAACCTGAAGTGCAGTCGAAGAAGCTCAAATGCATCATGAACGATGTCAACACAAATTGTGAGTTCACCACCTTCTGTCATTCAAAATCGTCAAACATTCACAAGGAAGAAAGGCATAGGAGATGGCAACCAAAAATAACGAAAAAAGCTAAGTTAGAACCAGAGTTGGGCCAATTTGTTGGTGATGCTGGAAGTTTAGAGCAGATGACCAAAACCCAGATTGTTGGCACTATAATTCAAGCACCTCAATTTCATAAAAACACTATGGTTGCTGACGGTGGTTCACGGTTGAAGCTCCAATTTGATGGTTTTCAAGCAAGACCAAATTAAGTTGTAGTGCACCCAGGTCTTGTTTGTTATTTGAAAGTGAGTATTAGTTCTAGCAAAGAAGCAACAATATTTTATTTTGGTAGGGACTTTAATATTGCAAAAGAATTTATATTCAAGGAGGGTTGAGACAGATGTCTGAGTAGCTGCGGTTGGCTGTGGGGAAGATATTTGGGCAGATGATGAAAAGATACTTGCGCAAATTCAAACTGCTTTAGAAGAAGATGGAACAACTACTGACGAGCAATGGGATCCTGGTGGGAACTATAATGCTTCTTGCACAAGTGGGTCCCTATATTACAAGTAATGGGATCCTGGACGATGATTATGGTGAGTAGGCTTTCACCTTGAGGA
>NW_026896258.1:0-21014 GCF_033153095.1 Gastrolobium bilobum | reverse complement strand
AGTCTGAACAGAAAGTTGAGATTTAAGGAGAATGCGACACCTCAGCTAATTTTCAAAAGTTTTTTTTACATTATAACGGAAAGAATCCTCTAGTATGAACAGAAATTCAAGCATACATATTTTGTTCACTATATCGAAAATAAGTAAGTTTTATAGACATCCTCTAGTGTGAACAGAAAGCTGAGATTTAAGGAGAATGCGACACCTAAGCTAATTTTCAAAAGTTTTTTTTACATTAAAACGGAAAGAATCCTCTAGTGTGAACAGAAATTCAAACATACATATTTTGTTCACTGCATGGAAAAGAAGTAAGTTTTCAAGACATGCTCTAGCGTGAACAGAAAGCTGAGATTTAAGTAGAATGCGACACCTCAGCTAATTTTCAAAAGTTTTTTTTACATTAAAACGGAAAGAATCCTCTAGCGTGAACAGAAAGCTGAGATTTAAGTAGAATGCGACACCTCAGCTAATTTTCAAATGTTTTTTTTTCATTAAAATGGAAAGAATCCTCTTTGTGAACAGAAATTCAAACATACATATTTTGTTCACTGCTTGGAAAAGAACTAAGTTTTCAAGACATCCTCTAGTGTGAACAGAAAGCTGAGATTTAAGGAGAATGCGACACCTCAGCTAATTTTCAAAAGTTTTTTTTTCCTTAAAATGGAAAGAATCCTCTAGTGTGAACAGAAATTCAAACATACATATTTTGTTCACTGCATGGAAAAGAAGTAAGTTTTCAAGACATCCTCTGGTGTGAACAGAAAGTTGAGATTTAAGGAGAATGCGACACCTCAGCTAATTTTCAAAAGTTTTTTTTACATTAAAACGGAAAGAATCCTCTAGTGAACAGAAAGCTGAGATTTAAGTAGAATGCGACACCTCAGCTAATTTTCAAAAGTTTTTTTTACATTAAAACGGAAAGAATCCTCTAGTGTGAACAGAAATTCAAACATACATATTTTGTTCACTGCATGGAAAAGAAGTAAGTTTTCAAGACATCCTCTAGTGTGAACAGAAAGCTGAGATTTAAGGAGAATGCGACACCTCAGCTAATTTTGAAAAGTTTTTTTTACATTAAAACGGAAAGAATCCTCTAGTGTGAACAGAAATTCAAACATACATATTTTGTTCACTACATGGAAAAGAAGTAAGTTTTCAAGACATCCTCTAGTCTGAACAGAAAGTTGAGATTTAAGGAGAATGCGACACCTCAGCTAATTTTCAAAAGTTTTTTTTACATTAAAACGGAAAGAATCCTCTAGTATGAACAGAAATTCAAGCATACATATTTTGTTCACTATATCGAAAATAAGTAAGTTTTATAGACATCCTCTAGTGTGAACAGAAAGCTGAGATTTAAGGAGAATGCGACACCTAAGCTAATTTTCAAAAGTTTTTTTTACATTAAAACGGAAAGAATCCTCTAGCGTGAACAGAAAGCTGAGATTTAAGTAGAATGCGACACCTCAGCTAATTTTCAAAAGTTTTTTTTACATTAAAACGGAAAGAATCCTCTAGTGTGAACAGAAATTCAAACATACATATTTTGTTCACTGCATGGAAAAGAAGTAAGTTTTCAAGACATCCTCTAGTGTGAACAGAAAGCTGAGATTTAAGGAGAATGCGACACCTCAGCTAATTTTCAAAAGTTTTTTTTACATTAAAACGGAAAGAATTCTCTAGTGTGAACAGAAATTCAAACATACATATTTTGTTCACTACATGGAAAAGAAGTAAGTTTTCAAGACATCCTCTAGTCTGAACAGAAAGTTGAGATTTAAGGAGAATGCGACACCTCAGCTAATTTTCAAAAGTTTTTTTTACATTATAACGGAAAGAATCCTCTAGTATGAACAGAAATTCAAGCATACATATTTTGTTCACTATATCGAAAATAAGTAAGTTTTATAGACATCCTCTAGTGTGAACAGAAAGCTGAGATTTAAGGAGAATGCGACACCTAAGCTAATTTTCAAAAGTTTTTTTTACATTAAAACGGAAAGAATCCTCTAGTGTGAACAGAAATTCAAACATACATATTTTGTTCACTGCATGGAAAAGAAGTAAGTTTTCAAGACATGCTCTAGCGTGAACAGAAAGCTGAGATTTAAGTAGAATGCGACACCTCAGCTAATTTTCAAAAGTTTTTTACATTAAAACGGAAAGAATCCTCTAGCGTGAACAGAAAGCTGAGATTTAAGTAGAATGCGACACCTCAGCTAATTTTCAAAAGTTTTTTTTACATTAAAACGGAAAGAATCCTCTAGTGTGAACAGAAATTCAAACATACATATTTTGTTCACTGCTTGGAAAAGAACTAAGTTTTCAAGACATCCTCTAGTGTGAACAGAAAGCTGAGATTTAAGGAGAATGCGACACCTCAGCTAATTTTCAAAAGTTTTTTTTTCCTTAAAATGGAAAGAATCCTCTAGTGTGAACAGAAATTCAAACATACATATTTTGTTCACTGCATGGAAAAGAAGTAAGTTTTCAAGACATCCTCTGGTGTGAACAGAAAGTTGAGATTTAAGGAGAATGCGACACCTCAGCTAATTTTCAAAAGTTTTTTTTACATTAAAACGGAAAGAATCCTCTTGTGTGAACATAAATTCAAACATACATATTTTGTTCACTGCATGGAAAAGAAGTAAGTTTTCAAGACATCCTCTAGTGTGAACAGAAAGCTGAGATTTAAGGAGAATGCGACACCTCAGCTAATTTTCAAAAGTTTTTTTTACATTAAAACGGAAAGAATCCTCTAGTGTGAACAGAAATTCAAACATACATATTTTGTTCACTACATGGAAAAGAAGTAAGTTTTCAAGACATCCTCTAGTCTGAACAGAAAGTTGAGATTTAAGGAGAATGCGACACCTCAGCTAATTTTCAAAAGTTTTTTTTACATTATAACGGAAAGAATCCTCTAGTATGAACAGAAATTCAAGCATACATATTTTGTTCACTATATCGAAAATAAGTAAGTTTTATAGACATCCTCTAGTGTGAACAGAAAGCTGAGATTTAAGGAGAATGCGACACCTAAGCTAATTTTCAAAAGTTTTTTTTACATTAAAACGGAAAGAATCCTCTAGTGTGAACAGAAATTCAAACATACATATTTTGTTCACTGCATGGAAAAGAAGTAAGTTTTCAAGACATGCTCTAGCGTGAACAGAAAGCTGAGATTTAAGTAGAATGCGACACCTCAGCTAATTTTCAAAAGTTTTTTTTACATTAAAACGGAAAGAATCCTCTAGCGTGAACAGAAAGCTGAGATTTAAGTAGAATGCGACACCTCAGCTAATTTTCAAAAGTTTTTTTTACATTAAAACGGAAAGAATCCTCTAGTGTGAACAGAAATTCAAACATACATATTTTGTTCACTGCTTGGAAAAGAACTAAGTTTTCAAGACATCCTCTAGTGTGAACAGAAAGCTGAGATTTAAGGAGAATGCGACACCTCAGCTAATTTTCAAAAGTTTTTTTTTCCTTAAAATGGAAAGAATCCTCTAGTGTGAACAGAAATTCAAACATACATATTTTGTTCACTGCATGGAAAAGAAGTAAGTTTTCAAGACATCCTCTGGTGTGAACAGAAAGTTGAGATTTAAGGAGAATGCGACACCTCAGCTAATTTTCAAAAGTTTTTTTTACATTAAAACGGAAAGAATCCTCTAGTGTGAACAGAAATTCAAACATACATATTTTGTTCACTGCATGGAAAAGAAGTAAGTTTTCAAGACATCCTCTAGTGTGAACAGAAAGCTGAGATTTAAGGAGAATGCGACACCTCAGCTAATTTTCAAAAGTTTTTTTTACATTAAAACGGAAAGAATTCTCTAGTGTGAACAGAAATTCAAACATACATATTTTGTTCACTACATGGAAAAGAAGTAAGTTTTCAAGACATCCTCTAGTCTGAACAGAAAGTTGAGATTTAAGGAGAATGCGACACCTCAGCTAATTTTCAAAAGTTTTTTTTACATTATAACGGAAAGAATCCTCTAGTATGAACAGAAATTCAAGCATACATATTTTGTTCACTATATCGAAAATAAGTAAGTTTTATAGACATCCTCTAGTGTGAACAGAAAGCTGAGATTTAAGGAGAATGCGACACCTAAGCTAATTTTCAAAAGTTTTTTTTACATTAAAACGGAAAGAATCCTCTAGTGTGAACAGAAATTCAAACATACATATTTTGTTCACTGCATGGAAAAGAAGTAAGTTTTCAAGACATGCTCTAGCGTGAACAGAAAGCTGAGATTTAAGTAGAATGCGACACCTCAGCTAATTTTCAAAAGTTTTTTTTACATTAAAACGGAAAGAATCCTCTAGCGTGAACAGAAAGCTGAGATTTAAGTAGAATGCGACACCTCAGCTAATTTTCAAAAGTTTTTTTTACATTAAAACGGAAAGAATCCTCTAGTGTGAACAGAAATTCAAACATACATATTTTGTTCACTGCTTGGAAAAGAACTAAGTTTTCAAGACATCCTCTAGTGTGAACAGAAAGCTGAGATTTAAGGAGAATGCGACACCTCAGCTAATTTTCAAAAGTTTTTTTTTCCTTAAAATGGAAAGAATCCTCTAGTGTGAACAGAAATTCAAACATACATATTTTGTTCACTGCATGGAAAAGAAGTAAGTTTTCAAGACATCCTCTAGTGTGAACAGAAAGTTGAGATTTAAGGAGAATGCGACACCTCAGCTAATTTTCAAAAGTTTTTTTTACATTAAAACGGAAAGAATCCTCTTGTGTGAACATAAATTCAAACATACATATTTTGTTCACTGCATGGAAAAGAAGTAAGTTTTCAAGACATCCTCTAGTGTGAACAGAAAGCTGAGATTTAAGGAGAATGCGACACCTCAGCTAATTTTCAAAAGTTTTTTTTACTTTAAAACGGAAAGAATCCTCTAGTGTGAACAGAAATTCAAACATACATATTTTGTTCACTACATGGAAAAGAAGTAAGTTTTCAAGACATCCTCTAGTCTGAACAGAAAGTTGAGATTTAAGGAGAATGCGACACCTCAGCTAATTTTCAAAAGTTTTTTTTACATTATAACGGAAAGAATCCTCTAGTATGAACAGAAATTCAAGCATACATATTTTGTTCACTATATCGAAAATAAGTAAGTTTTATAGACATCCTCTAGTGTGAACAGAAAGCTGAGATTTAAGGAGAATGCGACACCTAAGCTAATTTTCAAAAGTTTTTTTTACATTAAAACGGAAAGAATCCTCTAGTGTGAACAGAAATTCAAACATACATATTTTGTTCACTGCATGGAAAAGAAGTAAGTTTTCAAGACATGCTCTAGCGTGAACAGAAAGCTGAGATTTAAGTAGAATGCGACACCTCAGCTAATTTTCAAAAGTTTTTTTTACATTAAAACGGAAAGAATCCTCTAGCGTGAACAGAAAGCTGAGATTTAAGTAGAATGCGACACCTCAGCTAATTTTCAAAAGTTTTTTTTACATTAAAACGGAAAGAATCCTCTAGTGTGAACAGAAATTCAAACATACATATTTTGTTCACTGCTTGGAAAAGAACTAAGTTTTCAAGACATCCTCTAGTGTGAACAGAAAGCTGACATTTAAGGAGAATGCGACACCTCAGCTAATTTTCAAAAGTTTTTTTTTCCTTAAAATGGAAAGAATCCTCTAGTGTGAACAGAAATTCAAACATACATATTTTGTTCACTGCATGGAAAAGAAGTAAGTTTTCAAGACATCCTCTGGTGTGAACAGAAAGTTGAGATTTAAGGAGAATGCGACACCTCAGCTAATTTTCAAAAGTTTTTTTTACATTAAAACGGAAAGAATCCTCTTGTGTGAACATAAATTCAAACATACATATTTTGTTCACTGCATGGAAAAGAAGTAAGTTTTCAAGACATCCTCTAGTGTGAACAGAAAGCTGAGATTTAAGGAGAATGCGACACCTCAGCTAATTTTCAAAAGTTTTTTTTACTTTAAAACGGAAAGAATCCTCTAGTGTGAACAGAAATTCAAACATACATATTTTGTTCACTACATGGAAAAGAAGTAAGTTTTCAAGACATCCTCTAGTCTGAACAGAAAGTTGAGATTTAAGGAGAATGCGACACCTCAGCTAATTTTCAAAAGTTTTTTTTACATTAAAACGGAAAGAATCCTCTAGTGTGAACAGAAATTCAAACATACATATTTTGTTCACTACAAGGAAAAGAAGTAAGTTTTCAAGACATCCTCTAGTGTGAACAGAAAGCTGAGATTTAAGGAGAAAGCGACGCCTCAGCTAATTTTCAAAAGTTTTTTTTACATTAAAACGGAAAGAATCCTCTAGTGTGAACAGAAATTCAAACATGCATATTTTGTTCACTACTAGGAAAAGAAGTAAGTTTTCAAGACATCCTCTAGTGGGAAAAAAAAGCTGAGATTTAAGGAGAATGCGACACCTCAGCTAATTTTCAAAAGTTTTTTTTACATCAAAACGGAAAGAATCCTCTAGTGTGAACAGAAATTCAAACATACATATTATGTTCACTACATGGAAAAGAAGTAAGTTTTCAAGACATCCTCTAGCGTGAACAGAAAGCTGAGATTTAAGTAGAATGCGACACCTCAGGTAATTTTCAAAAGTTTTTTTTACATTAAAACGGAAAGAATCCTTTAGTGTGAACAGAAATTCAAACATACATATTTTGTTCACTGCCTGGAAAAGAAGTAAGTTTTCAAGACATCCTCTAGTGTGAACATAAAGCTGAGATTTAAGGAGAATGCGACACCTAAGCTAATTTTCAAAAGTTTTTTTTACATTAAAACGGAAAGAATCCTCTAGTGTGAACAGAAATTCAAACATACATATTTTGTTCACTGCATGGAAAAGAAGTAAGTTTTCAAGACATCCTCTAGCGTGAACAGAAAGCTGACATTTAAGTAGAATGCGACACCTCAGCTAATTTTCAAAAGTTTCTTTTACATTAAAACGGAAAGAATCCTCTAGTGTGAACAGAAATTCAAACATACATATTTTGTTCACTGCATGGAAAAGAAGTAAGTTTTCAAGACATCCTCTAGTGTGAACTGAAAGCTGAGATTTAAGGAGAATGCGACACCTCAGCTAATTTTCAAAAGTTTTTTTTACATTAAAACGGAAAGAATCCTCTAGTGTGAACAGAAATTCAAACATACATATTTTGTTCACTACATTGAAAAGAAGTAAGTTTTCAAGACATCCTCTAGTCTGAACAGAAAGTTGAGATTTAAGGAGAATGCGACACCTCAGCTAATTTTCAAAAGTTTTTTTTACATTAAAACGGAAAGAATCCTCTAGTGTGAAAAGAAATTCAAGCATACATATTTTGTTCACTATATCGAAAATAAGTAAGTTTTATAGACATCCTCTAGTGTGAACAGAAAGCTGAGATTTAAGGAGAATGCGACACCTCAGCTAATTTTCAAAAGTTTCTTTTACATTAAAACGGAAAGAATCCTCTAGTGTGAACAGAAATTCAAACATAGATATTTTGTTCACTACATGGAAAAGAAGTAAGTTTTCAAGACATCCTCTAGTCTGAACAGAAAGGTGAGATTTAAGGAGAATGCGACACCTCAGCTAATTTTCAAAAGTTTTTTTTACATTAAAACGGAAAGAATCCTCTAGTGTGAACAGAAATTCAAACATACATATTTTGTTCACTACAAGGAAAAGAAGTAAGTTTTCAAGACATCCTCTAGTGTGAACAGAAAGCTGAGATTTAAGAAGAATGCGACACCTCAGCTAATTTTCAAAAGTTTTTTTTACATTAAAACGGAAAGAATCCTCTAGTGTGAACAGAAATTCAAACATACATATTATGTTCACTACATGGAAAAGAAGTAAGTTTTCAAGACATCCTCTAGCGTGAACAAAAAGCTGAGATTTAAGTAGAATGCGACACCTCAGGTAATTTTCAAAAGTTTTTTTTACATTAAAACGGAAAGAATCCTCTAGTGTGAACAGAAATTCAAACATACATATTATGTTCACTACATGGAAAAGAAGTAAGTTTTCAAGACATCCTCTAGTGTGAACAGAAAGTTGAGATTTAAGGAGAATGCGACACCTCAGCTAATTTTCAAAAGTTTTTTTTACATTAAAACGGAAAGAATCCTCTAGTGTGAACAGAAATTCAAACATACATATTTTGTTCACTACAAGGAAAAGAAGTAAGTTTTCAAGACATCCTCTAGTGTGAACAGAAAGCTGAGATTTAAGGAGAATGCGACACCTCAGCTAATTTTCAAAAGTTTTTTTTACATTAAAACGGAAAGAATCCTCTAGTGTGAACAGAAATTCAAACATACATATTTTGTTCACTGCATGGAAAAGAAGTAAGTTTTCAAGACATCCTCTAGTGTGAACAGAAAGCTGAGATTTAAGGAGAATGCGACACCTCAGCTAATTTTCAAAAGTTTTTTTTACATTAAAACGGAAAGAATCCTCTAGTGTGAACAGAAATTCAAACATACATATTTTGTTCACTGCATGGAAAAGAAGTAAGTTTTCAAGACATCCTCTAGTGTGAACAGAAAGTTGAGATTTAAGGAGAATGCGACACCTCAGCTAATTTTCAAAAGTTTTTTTTACATTAAAACGGAAAGAATCCTCTAGTGTGAACAGAAATTCAAACATACATATTTTGTTCACTACATGGAAAAGAAGTAAGTTTTCAAGACATCCTCTAGTGTGAACAGAAAGCTGAGATTTAAGGAGAATGCGACACCTCAGCTAATTTTCAAAAGTTTTTTTTACATTAAAACGGAAAGAATCCTCTAGTGTGAACAGAAATTCAAACATACATATTTTGTTCACTACATGGAAAAGAAGTAAGTTTTCAAGACATCCTCTAGTGTGAACAGAAAGTTGAGATTTAAGGAGAATGCGACACCTCAGCTAATTTTCAAAAGTTTTTTTTACATTAAAACGGAAAGAATCCTCTAGTGTGAACAGAAATTCAAACATACATATTTTGTTCACTACAAGGAAAAGAAGTAAGTTTTCAAGACATCCTCTAGTGTGAACAGAAAGCTGAGATTTAAGGAGAATGCGACACCTCAGCTAATTTTCAAAAGTTTTTTTTACATTAAAACGGAAAGAATCCTCTAGTGTGAACAGAAATTCAAACATACATATTTTGTTCACTACTAGGAAAAGAAGTAAGTTTTCAAGACATCCTCTAGTGGGAAAAGAAAGCTGAGATTTAAGGAGAATGCGACACCTCAGCTAATTTTCAAAAGTTTTTTTTACATTAAAACGGAAAGAATCCTCTAGTGTGAACAGAAATTCAAACATACATATTATGTTCACTACATGGAAAAGAAGTAAGTTTTCAAGACATCCTCTAGCGTGAACAGAAAGCTGAGATTTAAGTAGAATGCGACACCTCAGGTAATTTTCAAAAGTTTTTTTTACATTAAAACGGAAAGAATCCTCTAGTGTGAACAGAAATTCAAACATACATATTTTGTTCACTGCATGGAAAAGAAGTAAGTTTTCAAGACATCCTCTAGTGTGAACAGAAAGCTGAGATTTAAGGAGAATGCGACACCTCAGCTAATTTTCAAAAGTTTTTTTTACATTAAAACGGAAAGAATCCTCTAGTGTGAACAGAAATTCAAACATACATATTTTGTTCACTGCATGGAAAAGAAGTAAGTTTTCAAGACATCCTCTAGTGTGAACAGAAAGCTGAGATTTAAGGAATGCGACACCTCAGCTAATTTTCAAAAGTTTTTTTTACATTAAAACCTCAGCTAATTTTCAAAAGTTTTTTTTACATTAAAACGGAAAGAATCCTCTAGTGTGAACAGAAATTCAAACATACATATTTTGTTCACTACATGGAAAAGAAGTAAGTTTTCAAGACATCCTCTAGTGTGAACAGAAAGCTGAGATTTAAGGAGAATGCGACACCTCAGCTAATTTTCAAAAGTTTTTTTTACATTAAAACGGAAAGAATCCTCTAGTGTGAACAGAAATTCAAACATACATATTTTGTTCACTACTAGGAAAAGAAGTAAGTTTTCAAGACATCCTCTAGTGGGAAAAAAAAGCTGAGATTTAAGGAGAATGCGACACCTCAGCTAATTTTCAAAAGTTTTTTTTACATTAAAACGGAAAGAATCCTCTAGTGTGAACAGAAATTCAAACATACATATTATGTTCACTACATGGAAAAGAAGTAAGTTTTCAAGACATCCTCTAGCGTGAACAGAAAGCTGAGATTTAAGTAGAATGCGACACCTCAGGTAATTTTCAAAAGTTTTTTTTACATTAAAACGGAAAGAATCCTCTAGTGTGAACAGAAATTCAAACATACATATTTTGTTCACTGCCTGGAAAAGAAGTAAGTTTTCAAGACATCCTCTAGTGTGAACAGAAAGCTGAGATTTAAGGAGAATGCGACACCTAAGCTAATTTTCAAAAGTTTTTTTTACATTAAAACGGAAAGAATCCTCTAGTGTGAACAGAAATTCAAACATACATATTTTGTTCACTGCATGGAAAAGAAGTAAGTTTTCAAGACATCCTCTAGCGTGAACAGAAAGCTGACATTTAAGTAGAATGCGACACCTCAGCTTATTTTCAAAAGTTTTTTTTACATTAAAACGGAAAGAATCCTCTAGTGTGAACAGAAAGCTGAGATTTAAGGAGAATGCGACACCTAAGCTAATTTTCAAAAGTTTTTTTTACATTAAAACGGAAAGAATCCTCTAGTGTGAACAGAAATTCAAACATACATATTTTGTTCACTGCATGGAAAAGAAGTAAGTTTTCAAGACATCCTCTAGCGTGAACAGAAAGCTGACATTTAAGTAGAATGCGACACCTCAGCTTATTTTCAAAAGTTTTTTTTACATTAAAACGGAAAGAATCCTCTAGCGTGAACAGAAAGCTGAGATTTAAGTAGAATGCGACACCTCAGCTAATTTTCAAAAGTTTCTTTTACATTAAAACGGAAAGAATCCTCTAGTGTGAACAGAAATTCAAACATACATATTTTGTTCACTGCATGGAAAAGAAGTAAGTTTTCAAGACATCCTCTAGTGTGAACTGAAAGCTGAGATTTAAGGAGAATGCGACACCTCAGCTAATTTTCAAAAGTTTTTTTTACATTAAAACGGAAAGAATCCTCTAGTGTGAACAGAAATTCAAACATACATATTTTGTTCACTACATGGAAAAGAAGTAAGTTTTCAAGACATCCTCTAGTCTGAACAGAAAGTTGAGATTTAAGGAGAATGCGACACCTCAGCTAATTTTCAAAAGTTTTTTTTACATTAAAACGGAAAGAATCCTCTAGTGTGAAAAGAAATTCAAGCATACATATTTTGTTCACTATATCGAAAATAAGTAAGTTTTATAGACATCCTCTAGTGTGAACAGAAAGCTGAGATTTAAGGAGAATGCGACACCTCAGCTAATTTTCAAAAGTTTCTTTTACATTAAAACGGAAAGAATCCTCTAGTGTGAACAGAAATTCAAACATACATATTTTGTTCACTGCATGGAAAAGAAGTAAGTTTTCAAGACAT
Organism: Gastrolobium bilobum; assembly: GCF_033153095.1. NCBI lineage: Eukaryota > Viridiplantae > Streptophyta > Magnoliopsida > Fabales > Fabaceae > Gastrolobium > Gastrolobium bilobum. The sequence continues at coordinate 9,445 of NW_026896258.1, read as the reverse complement.
CCTCTAGTGTGAACAGAAAGCTGAGATTTAAGGAGAATGCGACACCTCAGCTAATTTTCAAAAGTTTTTTTTACATTAAAACGGAAAGAATCCTCTAGTGTGAACAGAAATTCAAACATACATATTTTGTTCACTACATGGAAAAGAAGTAAGTTTTCAAGACATCCTCTAGTCTGAACAGAAAGTTGAGATTTAAGGAGAATGCGACACCTCAGCTAATTTTCAAAAGTTTTTTTTACATTAAAACGGAAAGAATCCTCTAGCGTGAACAGAAAGCTGAGATTTAAGTAGAATGCGACACCTCAGCTAATTTTCAAAAGTTTTTTTTACATTAAAACGGAAAGAATCCTCTAGTGTGAACAGAAATTCAAACATACATATTTTGTTCACTGCATGGAAAAGAAGTAAGTTTTCAAGACATCCTCTAGCGTGAACAGAAAGCTGACATTTAAGTAGAATGCGACACCTCAGGTAATTTTCAAAAGTTTTTTTTACATTAAAACGGAAAGAATCCTCTAGAGTGAACAGAAAGCTGAGATTTAAGTAGAATGCGACACCTCAGCTAATTTTCAAAAGTTTTTTTTACATTAAAACGGAAAGAATCCTCTAGTGTGAACAGAAATTCAAACATACATATTATGTTCACTACATGGAAAAGAAGTAAGTTTTCAAGACATCCTCTAGTGTGAAAGAAAGCTGAGATTTAAGGAGAATGCGACACCTCAGCTAATTTTCAAAAGTTTTTTTTACATTAAAACGGAAAGAATCCTCTAGTGTGAACATAAATTCAAACATACATATTTTGTTCACTACTAGGAAAAGAAGTAAGTTTTAAAGACATCCTCTAGTGGGAAAAAAAAGCTGAGATTTAAGGAGAATGCGACACCTCAGCTAATTTTCAAAAGTTTTTTTTACATCAAAACGGAAAGAATCCTCTAGTGTGAACAGAAATTCAAACACACATATTATGTTCACTACATGGAAAAGAAGTAAGTTTTCAAGACATCCTCTAGCGTGAACAGAAAGCTGAGATTTAAGTAGAATGCGACACCTCAGGTAATTTTCAAAAGTTTTTTTTACATTAAAACGGAAAGAATCCTCTAGTGTGAACAGAAATTCAAACATACATATTTTGTTCACTGCCTGGAAAAGAAGTAAGTTTTCAAGACATCCTCTAGTGTGAACAGAAAGCTGAGATTTAAGGAGAATGCGACACCTAAGCTAATTTTCAAAAGTTTTTTTTACATTAAAACGGAAAGAATCCTCTAGTGTGAACAGAAATTCAAACATACATATTTTGTTCACTGCATGGAAAAGAAGTAAGTTTTCAAGACATCCTCTAGCGTGAACAGAAAGCTGACATTTAAGTAGAATGCGACACCTCAGCTTATTTTCAAAAGTTTTTTTTACATTAAAACGGAAAGAATCCTCTAGCGTGAACAGAAAGCTGAGATTTAAGTAGAATGCGACACCTCAGCTAATTTTCAAAAGTTTCTTTTACATTAAAACGGAAAGAATCCTCTAGTGTGAACAGAAATTCAAACATACATATTTTTTTCACTGCATGGAAAAGAAGTAAGTTTTCAAGACATCCTCTAGTGTGAACTGAAAGCTGAGATTTAAGGAGAATGCGACACCTCAGCTAATTTTCAAAAGTTTTTTTTACATTAAAACAGAAAGAATCCTCTAGTGTGAACAGAAATTCAAACATACATATTTTGTTCACTACATGGAAAAGAAGTAAGTTTTCAAGACATCCTCTAGTCTGAACAGAAAGTTGAGATTTAAGGAGAATGCGACACCTCAGCTAATTTTCAAAAGTTTTTTTTACATTAAAACGGAAAGAATCCTCTAGTGTGAAAAGAAATTCAAGCATACATATTTTGTTCACTATATCGAAAATAAGTAAGTTTTATAGACATCCTCTAGTGTGAACAGAAAGCTGAGATTTAAGGAGAATGCGACACCTCAGCTAATTTTCAAAAGTTTCTTTTACATTAAAACGGAAAGAATCCTCTAGTGTGAACAGAAATTCAAACATACATATTTTGTTCACTGCATGGAAAAGAAGTAAGTTTTCAAGACATCCTCTAGTGTGAACTGAAAGCTGAGATTTAAGGAGAATGCGACACCTCAGCTAATTTTCAAAAGTTTTTTTTACATTAAAACGGAAAGAATCCTCTAGTGTGAACAGAAATTCAAACATACATATTTTGTTCACTACATGGAAAAGAAGTAAGTTTTCAAGACATCCTCTAGTCTGAACAGAAAGTTGAGATTTAAGGAGAATGCGACACCTCAGCTAATTTTCAAAAGTTTTTTTTACATTAAAACGGAAAGAATCCTCTAGTGTGAACAGAAATTCAAGCATACATATTTTGTTCACTATATCGAAAATAAGTAAGTTTTATAGACATCCTCTAGTGTGAACAGAAAGCTGAGATTTAAGGAGAATGCGACACCTCAGCTAATTTTCAAAAGTTTTTTTACATTAAAACGGAAAGAATCCTCTAGTGTGAACAGAAATTCAAACATACATATTTTGTTCACTGCATGGAAAAGAAGTAAGTTTTCAAGACATCCTCTAGCGTGAACAGAAAGCTGAGATTTAAGTAGAATGCGACACCTCAGGTAATTTTCAAAAGTTTTTTTACATTAAAACGGAAAGAATCCTCTAGTGTGAACAGAAATTCAAACATACATATTTTGTTCACTGCCTGGAAAAGAAGTAAGTTTTCAAGACATCCTCTAGTGTGAACAGAAAGCTGAGATTTAAGGAGAATGCGACACCTCAGCTAATTTTCAAAAGTTTTTTTTACATTAAAACGGAAAGAATCCTCTAGTGTGAACAGAAATTCAAACATACATATTTTGTTCACTACATGGAAAAGAAGTAAGTTTTCAAGACATCCTCTAGTGTGAACAGAAAGGTGAGATTTAAGGAGAATGCGACACCTCAGCTAATTTTCAAAAGTTTTTTTTACATTAAAACGGAAAGAATCCTCTAGTGTGAACAGAAATTCAAACATACATATTTTGTTCACTACAAGGAAAAGAAGTAAGTTTTCAAGACATCCTCTAGTGTGAACAGAAAGCTGAGATTTAAGGAGAATGCGACACCTCAGCTAATTTTCAAAAGTTTTTTTTACATTAAAACGGAAAGAATCCTCTAGTGTGAACAGAAATTCAAACATACATATTATGTTCACTACATGGAAAAGAAGTAAGTTTTCAAGACATCCTCTAGCGTGAACAGAAAGCTGAGATTTAAGTAGAATGCGACACCTCAGGTAATTTTCAAAAGTTTTTTTTACATTAAAACGGAAAGAATCCTCTAGTGTGAACAGAAATTCAAACATACATATTTTGTTCACTACATGGAAAAGAAGTAAGTTTTCAAGACATCCTCTAGTGTGAACAGAAAGTTGAGATTTAAGGAGAATGCGACACCTCAGCTAATTTTCAAAAGTTTTTTTTACATTAAAACGGAAAGAATCCTCTAGTGTGAACAGAAATTCAAACATACATATTTTGTTCACTACAAGGAAAAGAAGTAAGTTTTCAAGACATCCTCTAGTGTGAACAGAAAGCTGAGATTTAAGGAGAATGCGACACCTCAGCTAATTTTCAAAAGTTTTTTTTACATTAAAACGGAAAGAATCCTCTAGTGTGAACAGAAATTCAAACATACATATTTTGTTCACTACTAGGAAAAGAAGTAAGTTTTCAAGACATCCTCTAGTGGGAAAAGAAAGCTGAGATTTAAGGAGAATGCGACACCTCAGCTAATTTTCAAAAGTTTTTTTTACATTAAAACGGAAAGAATCCTCTAGTGTGAACAGAAATTCAAACATACATATTATGTTCACTACATGGAAAAGAAGTAAGTTTTCAAGACATCCTCTAGCGTGAACAGAAAGCTGAGATTTAAGTAGAATGCGACACCTCAGGTAATTTTCAAAAGTTTTTTTTACATTAAAACGGAAAGAATCCTCTAGTGTGAACAGAAATTCAAACATACATATTTTGTTCACTGCATGGAAAAGAAGTAAGTTTTCAAGACATCCTCTAGTGTGAACAGAAAGCTGAGATTTAAGGAGAATGCGACACCTCAGCTAATTTTCAAAAGTTTTTTTTACATTAAAACGGAAAGAATCCTCTAGTGTGAACAGAAATTCAAACATACATATTTTGTTCACTGCATGGAAAAGAAGTAAGTTTTCAAGACATCCTCTAGTGTGAACAGAAAGCTGAGATTTAAGGAGAATGCGACACCTCAGCTAATTTTCAAAAGTTTTTTTTACATTAAAACGGAAAGAATCCTCTAGTGTGAACAGAAATTCAAACATACATATTTTGTTGAACAGAAATTCAAACATACATATTTTGTTCACTGCATGGAAAAGAAGTAAGTTTTCAAGACATCCTCTAGTGTGAACAGAAAGCTGAGATTTAAGGAGAATGCGACACCTCAGCTAATTTTCAAAAGTTTTTTTTACATTAAAACGGAAAGAATCCTCTAGTGTGAACAGAAATTCAAACATACATATTTTGTTCACTACATGGAAAAGAAGTAAGTTTTCAAGACATCCTCTAGTGTGAACAGAAAGTTGAGATTTAAGGAGAATGCGACACCTCAGCTAATTTTCAAAAGTTTTTTTTACATTAAAACGGAAAGAATCCTCTAGTGTGAACAGAAATTCAAACATACATATTTTGTTCACTACATGGAAAAGAAGTAAGTTTTCAAGACATCCTCTAGTGTGAACAGAAAGCTGAGATTTAAGGAGAATGCGACACCTCAGCTAATTTTCAAAAGTTTTTTTTACATTAAAACGGAAAGAATCCTCTAGTGTGAACAGAAATTCAAACATACATATTTTGTTCACTGCATGGAAAAGAAGTAAGTTTTCAAGACATCCTCTAGCGTGAACAGAAAGCTGAGATTTAAGTAGAATGCGACACCTCAGGTAATTTTCAAAAGTTTTTTTTACATTAAAACGGAAAGAATCCTCTAGTGTGAAAAGAAATTCAAACATACATATTTTGTTCACTACATGGAAAAGAAGTAAGTTTTCAAGACATCCTCTAGTGTGAACAGAAAGCTGAGATTTAAGGAGAATGCGACACCTCAGCTAATTTTCAAAAGTTTTTTTTACATTAAAACGGAAAGAATCCTCTAGTGTGAACAGAAATTCAAACATACATATTTTGTTCACTACAAGGAAAAGAAGTAAGTTTTCAAGACATCCTCTAGTGTGAACAGAAAGCTGAGATTTAAGGAGAATGCGACACCTCAGCTAATTTTCAAAAGTTTTTTTTACATTAAAACGGAAAGAATCCTCTAGTGTGAACAGAAATTCAAACATACATATTTTGTTCACTACTAGGAAAAGAAGTAAGTTTTCAAGACATCCTCTAGTGGGAAAAAAAAGCTGAGATTTAAGGAGAATGCGACACCTCAGCTAATTTTCAAAAGTTTTTTTTACATTAAAACGGAAAGAATCCTCTAGTGTGAACAGAAATTCAAACATACATATTATGTTCACTACATGGAAAAGAAGTAAGTTTTCAAGACATCCTCTAGCGTGAACAGAAAGCTGAGATTTAAGTAGAATGCGACACCTCAGGTAATTTTCAAAAGTTTTTTTTACATTAAAACGGAAAGAATCCTCTAGTGTGAACAGAAATTCAAACATACATATTTTGTTCACTGCATGGAAAAGAAGTAAGTTTTCAAGACATCCTCTAGTGTGAACAGAAAGCTGAGATTTAAGGAGAATGCGACACCTCAGCTAATTTTCAAAAGTTTTTTTTACATTAAAACGGAAAGAATCCTCTAGTGTGAACAGAAATTCAAACATACATATTTTGTTCACTGCATGGAAAAGAAGTAAGTTTTCAAGACATCCTCTAGTGTGAACAGAAAGCTGAGATTTAAGGAGAATGCGACACCTCAGCTAATTTTCAAAAGTTTTTTTTACATTAAAACGGAAAGAATCCTCTAGCGTGAACAGAAAGCTGAGATAATGCGACACCTCAGCTAATTTTCAAAAGTTTTTTTTACATTAAAACGGAAAGAATCCTCTAGTGTGAACAGAAATTCAAACATACATATTTTGTTCACTGCATGGAAAAGAAGTAAGTTTTCAAGACATCCTCTAGTGTGAACAGAAAGCTGAGATTTAAGGAGAATGCGACACCTCAGCTAATTTTCAAAAGTTTTTTTTACATTAAAACGGAAAGAATCCTCTAGTGTGAACAGAAATTCAAACATACATATTTTGTTCACTACATGGAAAAGAAGTAAGTTTTCAAGACATCCTCTAGTGTGAACAGAAAGTTGAGATTTAAGGAGAATGCGACACCTCAGCTAATTTTCAAAAGTTTTTTTTACATTAAAACGGAAAGAATCCTCTAGTGTGAAAAGAAATTCAAACATACATATTTTGTTCACTATATCGAAAAGAAGTAAGTTTTATAGACATCCTCTAGTGTGAACAGAAAGCTGAGATTTAAGGAGAATGCGACACCTCAGCTAATTTTCAAAAGTTTTTTTTACATTAAAACGGAAAGAATCCTCTAGTGTGAACAGAAATTCAAACATACATATTTTGTTCACTGCATGGAAAAGAAGTAAGTTTTCAAGACATCCTCTAGCGTGAACAGAAAGCTGAGATTTAAGTAGAATGCGACACCTCAGGTAATTTTCAAAAGTTTTTTTTACATTAAAACGGAAAGAATCCTCTAGTGTGAACAGAAATTCAAACATACATATTTTGTTCACTGCATGGAAAAGAAGTAAGTTTTCAAGACATCCTCTAGTGTGAACAGAAAGCTGAGATTTAAGGAGAATGCGACACCTCAGCTAATTTTCAAAAGTTTTTTTTACATTAAAACGGAAAGAATCCTCTAGTGTGAACAGAAATTCAAACATACATATTTTGTTCACTACATGGAAAAGAAGTAAGTTTTCAAGACATCCTCTAGTGTGAACAGAAAGGTGAGATTTAAGGAGAATGCGACACCTCAGCTAATTTTCAAAAGTTTTTTTTACATTAAAACGGAAAGAATCCTCTAGTGTGAACAGAAATTCAAACATACATATTTTGTTCACTACAAGGAAAAGAAGTAAGTTTTCAAGACATCCTCTAGTGTGAACAGAAAGCTGAGATTTAAGGAGAATGCGACACCTCAGCTAATTTTCAAAAGTTTTTTTTACATTAAAACGGAAAGAATCCTCTAGTGTGAACAGAAATTCAAACATACATATTATGTTCACTACATGGAAAAGAAGTAAGTTTTCAAGACATCCTCTAGCGTGAACAGAAAGCTGAGATTTAAGTAGAATGCGACACCTCAGGTAATTTTCAAAAGTTTTTTTTACATTAAAACGGAAAGAATCCTCTAGTGTGAACATAAATTCAAACATACATATTATGTTCACTACATGGAAAAGAAGTAAGTTTTCAAGACATCCTCTAGTGTGAACAGAAAGTTGAGATTTAAGGAGAATGCGACACCTCAGCTAATTTTCAAAAGTTTTTTTTACATTAAAACGGAAAGAATCCTCTAGTGTGAACAGAAATTCAAACATACATATTTTGTTCACTACAAGGAAAAGAAGTAAGTTTTCAAGACATCCTCTAGTGTGAACAGAAAGCTGAGATTTAAGGAGAATGCGACACCTCAACTAATTTTCAAAAGTTTTTTTTACATTAAAACGGAAAGAATCCTCTAGTGTGAACAGAAATTCAAACATACATATTTTGTTCACTGCATGGAAAAGAAGTAAGTTTTCAAGACATCCTCTAGTGTGAACAGAAAGCTGAGATTTAAGGAGAATGCGACACCTCAGCTAATTTTCAAAAGTTTTTTTTACATTAAAACGGAAAGAATCCTCTAGTGTGAACAGAAATTCAAACATACATATTTTGTTCATTGCATGGAAAAGAAGTAAGTTTTGAAGACATCCTCTAGCGTGAACAGAAAGCTGAGATTTAAGTAGAATGCGACACCTCAGCTAATTTTCAAAAGTTTTTTTTACATTAAAACGGAAAGAATCCTCTAGCGTGAACAGAAAGCTGAGATTTAAGTAGAATGCGACACCTCAGCTAATTTTCAAAAGTTTTTTTTACATTAAAACGGAAAGAATCCTCTAGTGTGAACAGAAATTCAAACATACATATTTTGTTCACTGCATGGAAAAGAAGTAAGTTTTCAAGACATCCTCTAGTCTGAACAGAAAGGTGAGATTTAAGGAGAATGCGACACCTCAGCTAATTTTCAAAAGTTTTTTTTACATTAAAACGGAAAGAATCCTCAAGTGTGAACAGAAATTCAAACATACATATTATGTTCACTACATGGAAAAGAAGTAAGTTTTCAAGACATCCTCTAGCGTGAACAGAAAGCTGAGATTTAAGTAGAATGCGACACCTCAGGTAATTTTCAAAAGTTTTTTTTACATTAAAACAGAAAGAATCCTCTAGTGTGAACAGAAATTCAAACATACATATTATGTTCACTACATGGAAAAGAAGTAAGTTTTCAAGACATCCTCTAGCGTGAACAGAAAGCTGAGATTTAAGTAGAATGCGACACCTCAGCTAATTTTCAAAAGTTTTTTTTACATTAAAACGGAAAGAATCCTCTAGTGTGAACAGAAATTCAAACATACATATTTTGTTCACTGCATGGAAAAGAAGTAAGTTTTCAAGACATCCTCTAGCGTGAACAGAAAGCTGAGATTTAAGTAGAATGCGACACCTCAGGTAATTTTCAAAAGTTTTTTTTACATTAAAACGGAAAGAATCCTCTAGTGTGAACAGAAATTCAAACATACATATTTTGTTCACTGCCTGGAAAAGAAGTAAGTTTTCAAGACATCCTCTAGTGTGAACAGAAAGCTGAGATTTAAGGAGAATGCGACACCTCAGCTAATTTTAAAAAGTTTTTTTTACATTAAAACGGAAAGAATCCTCTAGTGTGAACAGAAATTCAAACATACATATTTTGTTCACTACATGGAAAAGAAGTAAGTTTTCAAGACATCCTCTAGCGTGAACAGAAAGGTGAGATTTAAGTAGAATGCGACACCTCAGCTAATTTTCAAAAGTTTTTTTTACATTAAAACGGAAAGAATCCTCTAGTGTGAACAGAAATTCAAACATACATATTTTGTTCACTGCCTGGAAAAGAAGTAAGTTTTCAAGACATCCTATAGTGTGAACAGAAAGCTGAGATTTAAGGAGAATGCGACACCTCAGCTAATTTTCAAAAGTTTTTTTTACATTAAAACGGAAAGAATCCTCTAGTGTGAACAGAAATTCAAACATACATATTAAGTTCACTACATGGAAAAGAAGTAAGTTTTCAAGACATCCTCTAGCGTGAACAGAAAGCTGAGATTTAAGTAGAATGCGACACCTCAGGTAATTTTCAA
>NW_026896257.1:0-20800 GCF_033153095.1 Gastrolobium bilobum | reverse complement strand
ATCTCATTAATCTCATAATTACTTAATTAAATTTCTTAATTAACGGTGCGGGTTCTTACATCGTCTAAGCAGACTTACATTGCAAGATCAACTATGTAGAATTTATTACTTTATATAAAGCTGGTGGTGAGGAAGCCAAATGACTTTGTAATTTTATTGAGGATGTTCCTAATTGACCAAAGCAAGTACCAGTCGTATGTATATATATGTGATAGCCAAGTAGCTATTGGAAGGTCCAGGAACGTCATGTATAACGGTAAGTCTAGACATGATATCGTGAGACAACTACTCTCAGTGAGACAACTACTCTCAAGTAGAATCATTGACTAAAGGGATTTCTAGAGTTGCTTGAGAATTTGTCGAAATGAATGAGTTTAAGGTCTATCAATTGTTGATCATTACGGTAACTCTACCTTGATGAATGGAGATCTCACGAACTAGGTTCAAAGAGACAACTAAGTGATGATTGATTGTTAACACTATGGAGTTTTTAAACTCATACTCATTCTTATGACAAGACAATGTATATATGAGGGTAAGCAGGCTTTTAATGGTTTCTTAATTTGATGCGTTCAAATGATGAATGTTGGGTTACATTACAAGAAATCACCTGTGTGAGTGTGATGTGAGGGCCGCTTCTATGAGAATTTATAAACGCCAATTCTCTAGACTTAGACTCATTAAAAAAATAAAAAATTCTCTTTAAAAATCAGGTCACGTGTTTATTTTAAAAGATTCGGTCTTTAAGCCTTCATATTTGTCCTTTATAATAACAAGTAAATATACACATGTTAAATAAAAATGATTCATTACATGATTGGAACCTACATAAATTATTTGAACCATTTGATATATAGAAATAGTTTCATTAGTGATCTATTATTTATAAACTGTAATATGTTATTTTTTAAGATTCTTTGGGTTTGATAGACTAGACCAAGTCTAGTATTTCTTAAAACATGTAAAACAAACCCTTTAATTTAGAGCTCTACCCTATTTAGGCTAAAATCTTTCTTTACCCCCAGAAATAACAATAAATGTATGGATAATGTAATCATGTTCCTTTTGTAAATATTTACATGATTGTGAATAGATATATATACAAATTAACGGTGATGCAGAGATGAGAGAATAAAATATCAAAATATAAAAAAAAAAAAACATAATCGTTTATCTATTCATGAATTATTGAGATTGTCTCACCTTACATGATATTAATAAGGAGAGTATTACTCTTATGTGACATGAGATAATTTTTTTCTCATGCACTCACAAATCAAGAGTGGGATCCATTTTTTATTTTTTATCTCTCCTCTCTACTCTAAGTTGTGAGAGCATGAAAGAACAATTCTCTCATGTCACATGAGAATAATATTTCCCTATTAATAATTACAAGAATTAATTAAATTCTAATTGATTTGTATAAATTAGGATAAAATAATTTTTATAATCAATTCCAAATGCTTTTAATAAATTTTACAATATTAAATATATTTATTTTGCATCTAATAGTTTTGATTTTAATCTTTAATTAGTACTTTAAAAACTTTCAAAATAATTTATTAGAATCAATTCTAATCTATACTATATTATAATTCAAAGCCGCGAAAATTTTTGCTATGTGTAATTCATATAATGATTTAGATTCTTTTAAAAAGTGTAAATTTTTCATTTAAGGAAGTTTTTTTAAAAAATCAAATTATATGCGTTATGAGCCAAGTTAGACTTGATTCTTAGTGCAACTTAATTAATTTAAATATTAAATTAATAAAATTAATTTGAATTCTAATTTAAAACTTAAAATTTAATTTAAATATAGTCATGAAATTAGATTTGATGACAATGAAAAAATTAAATAAACCAATTAATTAGATTGATTGTCTCAAAATAAGGAAGCTAACTAATTAGATTGATTGGCTAAAATTAGGAAAACCAATCAATTGGATTGATTGGATAAAAAAGAAAAAAAATTTACCTAATATGATTGGGAAGTGATAGAGTGCTAATCAAGGGGTTGATTATCCTTCATATTTAGTTTCCCTTTTTTCTTATTTAAATTCAAAAATTAATTTGAAAAATCTATATTAACTGCAAAAAAAAACGAACCTTATATATATGTTCTTCCAATTATGTATGGTCACCAATTTCAAATTATAAGGTAAGGCGGCAACGATTCCATCCTCATTTCGCAAGGTTTCACAGGGAATTCTTTATTTAATCATATGTATTCAAAACTCAAAAGTCTTGGTTTTTTTGTTGTTGATGTTCTCATAAAAATTTTCTGGTCTTCAAACAGAAAGAGTGTTTTTCAGAGAGGAATGCATACATAACCATAAAAAAAACAATGGAGGGCATTATTGAACCATAAAAGAGTGTGTTTTAGATAGAAGCAACAATTGTGTTGGCAAACTAGGTGGTTGTAGACCTAGTTTCGATTTTTGAGTTGTGCCGGAGCATCACAAATAGGTAATTGGAGCTGGATATCACTGTTTATTATTATGATTGTTTTATTTGCCTTAGAACATCTTGGTTGTTTTTATCTATTTGCATACGTAGTTCTTTGGGTTTGTTTATAAATTATTTCAAAATATTAAGTTACACAATCTCATTACAGTTTGGGGAAAAACGACAATGCAAAGGTATTGGGAATTCTGAATTTTGCCTTTGCTAAAGTCTTCTTCCACTTTCATCGGTGATATGAGTTCTGGGAATTTTTTTTCAAGCAGTTGTAAATTTGAGTACCCATTTTCTAGAAGATTTTCTTGATCATTCAGTTTGAAACCCCAGTTAAGATTCTCCCATTATTCTTTCTTGATTGTATTCAGATGTTGTGGTTTACAGAGATAAGATTCCCCTTAATTTGCTCATGTTGTGTAACGGCATAATCTCACACCCGTGCATATAACATGTACAGTCAATTAAATCAAACTTTATTCATTTTGCAATTCTTCTATTTCTTTGTTCAATTTTTTTTTTCTTCCTATGCTCATTTCACTTGCAACATGTTCTGCTTGGGTTTAATCTAAATAAGTTGCTGAACTAAAAAGACAAGATAAACATAGGAAATAAAAGTTTCTGCCCTGTTTGCACCAAAAAAAGTGATTACTCTATGAATTGATTGTCAATCCTTTGTCCCCTTGATTTGGACAATTACAAGGGTACGAAATCTTTATCTCCGTTTCCCATAGAATTATTGATAAATAAATTTAGAAATTAGTTTTTCCTAACATTTTTTAAAGTTTAATTTTTTTTTGTGACGAAGGAGATAAAATTATCTTCTACACACACATAAAATGTATGAGGCCATTCTTTTTTTTTTTCTTTTTTTTCTTTTCTTCATATGGCCTCACATATTTTTATGTGTGTACGAAATAATACAACATGAGAAATATCAAACCCCCTTTTTTAAGTGTTCACGGAGAATGAAATAATTTTCTTCTTTCCTCTCCTTTGTATATTAATTTTTGGCATTAGACAGAAACAATTACATCTTCTAGGTGCATTACACCCAAATATTTATATTACTTAAAGTTAATGTGGCAACTTATATTCAAGTGTGCTGTCACATTTTGTATGTTTCAGATTTATTAAAATTTCCTGGTCAATAGATGGCCAACTAATTTTTTTTTTTCTCTGATTCAGTGTTGGAATTGCATATTTATCCTTGTTTGAATCATTGTTTCCTATCCATCTCTAACCTGCACCTGACCACCGTTCTTTCCAATTCAGTGTCAAATAATTCTGGCAAGATGATATATTCAAAAGTACATAACATGAAACGTACACATTTATCCCGTTGTGAAGATCAAAGAAGTCAAGATTACAACAAGAGTGTCCAGGACAGACTAGAGGGCAATAGTTTTTTGAAAAGGGAGGTTCCGTTACAACGGTTCTTCAATGTAGGGCATTGCACTCATGCTTCTGATGACTTGTCAGGGTTTAGCAAAGGAAAAAAAATTTCTGCAGGAATGAATATTACGGACTATGATACGCTTGAGTTGGCTATTTTTATTCAAGAGGATCATTGGATTGATAAGAAAGTGTCTCCAGCAGAACGCAATTGTCTGTCAGAACATTGTGAATCAGATGACATTATAATATCAGGTAGAGACCTTGACATGAATAGCAACAATGATTCAAATCTAGGAACTATGAAGGCAATGTCATTCAATTCAAATGTGTCAGACTGTGCCTCTCAACACCCTTTCGTTATGGATGCAACGATGGAGCTTGATTCAGGAGACAAGATTTCAGTCTATCACCCGACAAGGGAGAGAACTACACTTAGAGAGGTGAGACATTTTAATCTCATGCTTGTACCATTTATCTCTTTGGACAAATAGATTTATTGTTTTTTAAGAATATGGCCTTCTAGACCAGAAAACTTATATTCTAAGAATATGGCTTAGCGTAGGTATGGCAAACTCCATGAAAAAAATTTATATATACTATTACTGCAACCATGCTATGATGAAAGTAGTCTTGCAGAGAGTAGGAACCTAGAGCAACTGTATTCTATTTTATGTTTTAGAATGACGCACACACGATTCTAAGCCAATTTTAAGTGCATCGTATGTTTGACATTATATTTTACTATTTGATTTTAGGGATGGACTGTTTCTCTGTGTTTCTTATACATTTAAGTGTTGGAAGTTAATGGAGTGTGAAAATATATTGTTAGCTCAAGGAAGTACATTGAAATGATAAAGAAAGTAAGCAGTTGCTTTGGTAGTATGTTTTTGGTGATTAAGATAAACCAATTGTTGATATTCCTTGTCATTAAATTTGTTTTATTTTCTTGCTTCGGATATAATATCCTAGTGGAGTACTTTCATGGATAAATTACTTACCCAAATCACTAGTTTCCTTGACATTAACCGCAAATTCAGTAAATGTGATTACTGTTCAAGACAAGTTAATTGTCATCTTTGAATGAATCTACTATGAATTTGTTGAACTTATTTGTCTCTCATAATTCTCAGGCTTTCCGAAAGGAAACAGAGAGATCTTTCAATGATTTGCAAACAAATTCATATTTAGGAACAATTGACAGCAGAATGGAGTTCCATTGTCCAAACCGTCTCCAACTTCCTGATGCTACAAGCATGTCTAGACCTGAGGTGCGTAACTCACAAAGCCTAACAGGTCCAAGCAAAAGACAAATAGATTATCCTCAAGAGACGTCTTCCTATGCCATAGACTCTCTATCTGGTCCAACATCATGTGACGGTCCTGCAAAAACATCTACCAGAGCCTCTAATGAATCTATTGATAGCATAGGCAGCAGTACACGTTCATTTTCTTTTCCCAAGTAAATTTCCTGTTTATTTATACATTTAGTTCTTTCTCTTTGACATTACAAAAGCCTTGGTTATAAAAAGTTTGGCTTGTGAACTAATTACAGATTACAAGTGGAATGGACTGGAAGCCCGGTGAGAATGCCGGAAGTGCATGTCAATCAAGAAAACACTATTAATAATAGTCAATCAAGAAAACACCACTGGTGGAGGATATGGTTACCCTGCTGTTGCAAATGATATGTTTACCCTGCTGCAAATGCTGATAGCTAAAATTTTGTAGTTTATTAGAGTTAAAATGGTCATTAACACCCAAAATAATATTATTATTCTGACCCTAGGAGCAAGGAAGCTTTAACAAGTCCTTTTCTATGGAGATTACATTTTTTTGCAGTGTCTGACATGCAATTTTTTTATTATTATTTTTTTTCATGTTTTCTTTCTTGGCGTTATAAGATACCTGTGGTCTTATCAATTATTTGGGAATTTACAGCATTAGTTATAGATTCTATGTATGTTGTTTAATCTATACTTGTGATTCCCATATTATTTTATGAGCTTATTGTCTTTCCATCAACATAAGAGACAATTTTCTCTTGCACTCAGTGTAGAAAAATGTGCCTACTATTTTTTTTTTTACTTTGTGAGTTCCTATTTTTTATTTTGCCTTGTGACTTAAGAGAATGACTCTCCTACGACGGGAGAGTCATATAACCCTTATTTTATTGCTCTAAAAACCAATGCAAAAGAAATTTTTGTCTAAAATGGAATTATGAAGATATTTTGTGATATGCAAAAGTGCAAATTTTATCTTCATATTCAGGGATGTAAATAGTTCACGAAACAATTTGGCTTATGTTATATTTAATAAAATTTAATAGTCTTAGGTTTTAAAAGGTCTAAATATATATATATATATATATATATATATATCTTATAAGCATAATTGTAAAAGGCCTAACATACAAGCTTTTAGAATAACCTCGATGGAAGGAAGATATATGAGAAAGATAAAAGTTTGAAAGAGTTTGGTGAAAGTGGTAATTTTTATTTATGCTCAATCTTTTTTCTTTATTTACTTTGAATTGATATAATATTGTACTGTTGGTGTATATAAAATGTGTCCCATGGAGGGTGAAGTATGTTGATATAAGGGGTCAACAGGAAGAGGGGATCTTGATCTTCTTCCCCACTCTCATATGTTGTCACTCTGCCTCTATGCAGAGCCCTCACACACACTCCTCCTTGAAGCACAAACATGGGAAGCTTCACTAGTGGCTTGGTCTCTACCAAGGTAACTATGGACACCCCCTATATCAATATATTTCACCCTCCATGGGACACATCTTATGTACCACTATCAGTACAGTGACAATGATAGAGACCAAAGCACTAGTGGAGCTTCCCATGATGTGCATAAAGGGGGGGGTGAGAGTGGCTAGGATTGCTCTCCATGGTAGCAGCGCATGAAGCTGAATGGAGGAGAAGAACCTCTTCCTCAATGTGAGGGGGTACTTAGAGTGAGAGCTCTAGTCAACCTAGCCAGCCTAGCCTTTTCAGGCTAGGCATGCTGAACCCCTACCAGTGTGTAGGGGCAGCCATGTGCATGGGGAAGGGGAGGAATCCTATGCTGCCTTCTAGAAGTGGGCTTTTTTGATTGGACCCAGTGGTTGGGCCTATGCATATGGGCTATCCAAAACAGAAGCCCCCCAACTTGATAGCTTCGTGGAGCAAGATGCCAAGATGTATGGCAGCTTAGGCCGGTTACCTGTAGTGTGCAGTGTTCAAAGTAGGATACAATGTAACCAATCAGTATTATGTCGGCCTTCATGAGTTATTTATTTGTTGTCATCGAGTATGAATTGTCTGGTTGGCGATGCTTGAGTGCTTCAAGAGAATATTCTATTATGGCTTGCAATTGTGCTGAACTTTTGTTGTCTTCAAAGATGCGCCTTGTTATTGAGGAAGGTCTTCAAATGTTGTTGAAGTAGCAATAATTTAATTGTAAGAATAAGCTGGCGAGCCCATCTTGAATCAAATAGCCTGAAGATGTTGACAACTGGAATAAGAATGTCTTGCTGATCAGATAAAATAAAGTCGACAGAATTGCAGATCCGAGCTTCGTGAGGAAATAAAGTAGTAGATGAGATCTTCTGAAGAGGATAATGTGTTCCAAAATAGAGAGAGATGGAGATTCTCATGATATATATATATATATATATATATATATATATATATATATATATATATATATATATATAGATTTTCTTCTTCAGCAATAAAACTCGGTGATATGAATATATGATTAATAACGCCCATGTGGAATTAAGTAACCTGGAGATTTTAACAGCTGAAATAAAGATGTATTGACCGTCTGATAATAATAAAATAATGTCGTAGATGAAAGGTTGAAGATCCTGATGATAAATATATATGTTCCCTTCTTCAACGATAAAACTTGGCGATATGATGATAAATATATACGTTTCCTTCTTCAACAATAAAATTTGATGATATGAATGTATGATAAATAATGCCCAATGACTTGGGACTTTGATGATTAGTTGCTCATATATGTTGCTCTATGATCATGACCTGCAATAGCTAAAATAATAGCATTTAAGTGACAACAAAAATGTGCCTAGATGGGATGTTGGCTATTATTTTAGCTATTATTTTAGCTATTGCTTTAGCATTTATGTGACAACAAAAATATATGTCACTTAAATGCTATTATTTTAGCTATTGCAGGTCATGATCATAGAGCAACATATATGAGCAACTAGATGGGATGTTGGCTATTATTTTAGCTATTATGATCAGATATTTATGATCAGAGGGAAAAACAAAAAAATTTCCGCAAGCGGAATACACATGCATGTCAAGATACATACTTTAAGACGTATGTCATACCTTGTTCGTGAAAACTCAAGATGATCAAGGTAGGTCTGAAGGGTTCAGACCCTCTAACGTTGATCCACACCACCCACGTCTAGATACAGGAACTCCTTCCAGTAAAGCCGCCGACTGATCACCACAATAAGGCTTGCTATGCGCTCAATGTGTGATGAAAGGAGACTATGTAAAAGTGTTTAGAAGAGTGAAGTTTTCAGAGAGAAAACCTCACAAAAGTGGCGCAGGAATAAGGAGAGAATGGCTTGGCTTTTTCACAAAACCCTAGGAGGAACTTATATGATATTAGGCGCACAAGAAGTGATCAAGAGAGTCATGATGCAATCAGATTTTTAATCCTCAAAATCCCTTCAAAAGGGCGCACCAACAAGGAGAAATAAGAGGATTTGTTGCAAATCAAATCTTATCAAATCTTCCCAACAACATCCTATCATATCTTTATGATATTAGGTTCAAAACCTAATCAAATATCTGATCATAAATCATCATATAATCAGCTATATGGTGCGCCCCATATAGCCTAAATAATGACCAGATACATTTGAGTAGTTGCATTCAAACTTGAATCAAATCACTCAAATATTCTCCCAACAGATTGTATCTTCTGGAGCTGATTCTGATGACTAACCAACAGCCAAATCAGCACCCCAAATCTTCTTAGAGACTCATAATAATTATTAGGGTCAATTATGGGATCATTTCCTAATTTTGCATAATTAATTAATTAAAATTCCTTAATTAACGGTGCGGGTTCTTACACATGGACAATCCCCATGCTCACCAAATAAGGTAACATAGTCAACAAAGTCTCAGCTCAAAAATCCACAAAATGAAGCTAATAGCATAAAAGCAACAGACATAATCCAGCATCCAAGCATAATCAGCATAAGCAGGTAAACATCAATCAACTAAGCTCTGGCCTCCTGCCGCCCGAAGTCTCAACCCCAGTATTATCTGAACCTGAAATAAGCGCCCCAAACGTGGGGTGAGATCTCTAAACAGAAATCTCAGTAAGGCAAGGGGTCTTCAAGGATTTCTCCAGCCCAAGCTCACTTACATGTGCAATATAAGTTCTAAAAGCAGTTTAACAATATAAGTTCCAAATTAGTGCAATGCAGCTGATAATCATGTCATGTGAGTTAACTATTCTACTGGCCAGAGAAATGCAGGATTTACACACGTCTATTACCCACATAGTACACGCCATGTCGTACCTGGCCACAGGATCACATCCCGTCTAGGCGAAATGTCACACGCCGTATATACCCAGTTTGTTAACATGTCATCGTATTAAGCCACGCTTAATTAAATAATTGTGGAATGTCTTTTTCTTTTCAATTATGACGTCATTATCAATTACCAAGTTGATTACTTAATTCTTTTCATAAAAACATCGCCTGTATGTAAATTGCAAGGAGACAGCTAACTGAAATACCTCAATAGACAGGTAAGTGTGAGTATCTAAGTCACAGAACTACAACACGTACGCCAGACATAATCCTGATACAATTATACAACTTGAAAGTAAAAGCATAAAGTCAAGTCAATGTGGCATGGACAATCTCCATGCTCACCAAATAAAGCAACAAAGCCAACAGAGTCTCATTTCAATAATCTATAACATGAACCTAATAGTATAAAAGCAACAAACATAATCCAACATCCAAACATAATCAGCATAAGCAGAAATATCAGCTAAGCTTCGGCCTCCTGCCGCTAGAGGTCTCAACCCCCGCATTACCAGAACCTGAAAAATGGTGCCCCAAACGTGGGGTGAGATCTCTAAATAGAATTATCAGTAAGACAAGGGGTCCTCAAGAATTTCTCCACCCTAAGCTCACTTACATGTTCAATATAAGTTCTAAAAGCAGTTTAACAATATAAGTTCCAAAACCAATGCATTGCAGCAGATAATCATGCCATGTGTGTTATAAATATTCTACTGGCCAGAGAAATGCAGGAATACGTCTATTACCTACAATTAGTACAAGGAACACTCCTTGAACATCACCCACAGCCTCACCATCTTTTATGTCCCCACATACTCAGGCTTACCATATAGGTGGAACACCACATGCATATCATAAAGGAACTCGCACATAACAGCTCAAAAGCATTTCAACAAATCCATACATGAAAACAACATCATGTATATAAACCATCTCCCCATGGGACATGGTGGAACCAACAATGGCTAAATCGAGGACACGAAAGCTTACCTTGCAAGCTAACTATCCAAGCCAAGAGTCCAACCAAGAGCCCACTCTAGCTCAAAGCCCAACAAGCAGCTCAATCACAATCTATTTATGCAGTAATTAATCATCAATAACCATAGCTCAAGGTTACATAAGTGATTAAGGTTTTCCATCTCATTTTAAGTCATTACATGTTGTTTCTGCAGGAGGTATTCGAATACTCCTCGATGAGTATTCAAATACTTCAAGTCTCCAGAAAGTATTCGATTACTTTCACTTAAGTATTTGAATACCACAAGGTATCCGAATACCTTTTCCCCCAGTATCCGAATACCACCAGGTATCCGAATACCAATACCCAAGTATTCGAATACTACAAAGCATCCGAATACTCCTTCAAGGTATCCGAATACTTTTCTTCCCAGAAAAGTATCCCAAACTCCAGCAGGGAGTATTCGACTACCAGAGGCCAAGTATTCGAATACTACCCGAAAAGTATTCGAATACTTCTCCAACAGAATGCAGAAATTCGAACAGTCATCTGCATAATACCATTTTTAGGGGTTCAAAAGCGATTGGGAATCCAACAACTCCCTAAAAAGATATTCATTAACATCTTATGAACTCAGAAACTCAATTCTTAACTCAAATGGTCCAAGTTTTACTTTTTAACGGATTAAACAAGCTTAAATCATGAAAATACACAAAGGATGATCATGTTATACCTCTAAGCTCCAAAACTCCGAAAATGGCACTGACTTGGAGCCTCCAACACAGCTCCAAGGTACTGACTCTAAGGAACCACGAAAATGTACTACAAGGTTGGACCTTTACACTCAAAGGTGGCTCCTTTAAGCTCAAAATGTCAAGAAGATGACCCCTCACACCAAAACTTAGAAAACAACCCTTCACTCCACCAAACCAGTGACCAAAAACTCAGAGCAAGGTTACCTACTCACCCTTAATGCCAACTATTTAGGGGTCGTTTGGTACACAGATTTTTTCCGAATTCCCGGGAAACTGAAATTTTTAAAATTTTAAATTTTCAGATATTATCGTAAACTGAATGTAAAAAACATATTTTTGAAAATCGAGATTCCCGGACAAATAAAAATTTCTCCTGTACTAAACGACCCCTAATTAGTGTTTACAAGGTTAAAGGTGGATTATCTCTCAAGAAAAATGGTGTCTTGAAGGATTTAGTGAAGAAAACCCAATGGATTAGTGAAGAGGGAGGGAGGCAGCAGCTACACACACACCCCACGCAGGAAATGGCTGAGTATCAGCCTAGGGCTGTGTGCAAGTGGCTATATATAGTCCACTTAAGTTAAAACGCACAATATTAACAATAATAGCTACGCTTAGCATTTTAATCTCAAACTTTAGATTCTGAACCTAGCCATATTTCTAGGATTTGTCATATTTTTATTTTATTTTTCGCAGCACCTTTTCGGTACGCGCTTTTACATAGCCAGTATCAGTTCTGGCACCAGTTCTCATCATTTCGACTTGAAACTTGTTTTACTAGTCCTATATATTATTCGAGGAATATTCCCACTCTTATTATAATTTTTTGGAATACTTCATCGGTACGCATTTGTACCGTGGAGCAGAACCGGTATCTGCACTTTTCGTCCGAAAAGTGACTTTCAGCATTATGAATTACTTTCTATAATTATTTAAGCCTTATCATAATTATTAGGGTCAATTATGGCATTATTTCATTAATCTCATAATTATTTAATTAAATTCCTTAATTAACGGTGCGGGTTCTTACACGAAACATCACATACATATCATAGGCATTTGCACTTAACAGCTCAAAAGCATTTCAACAAATCAATACATGAAAACACATCATGCATATAAACCATCCCCCCATGGAGTATGGTGGAACCAACAATGGCTCAACCGAGGACACGAAAGCTTACCTTGCAAGCTAACTATCCAAGCCAAGCTCACACTAGCTCAAAGCCCACAAACAACACAATCATAATCTGTTTATACAATAATTAATCATCAATAATCGTTGCACAAGATTCCATTAAGTGAGTAAGGCTTTCCAACTCATTTTAAGTCATTTCATGCAATTTCTGCAGGAGGTTTTCGAATACTCCTCGATGAGTATTCGAATACTCCTCGATGAGTATTCGAATACTCCCTGTCTCTAGAAAGTATTCGACTACTTTCACTTAAGTATTCGAATACCACAAGGTATCAGAATACTTTTTCCCCCAGTATCCCAATACAATCAGGTATCCGAATATAAACACAACAGTATTCGAATACTGCCCAGTATTCGAATACTTACTCAAAGATATCCGAATACTTTTCTTCCTAGAAAAGTATCCCCATACTCCTGCAAGGAGTATTCGACTACCAGAGGACAAGTATTCGAATACTACCCAAAAATTATTCGAATACTTATCCAACAGAATGCAGAAATTCCAGTTGTCATCTGCTATATCCCATTTTTAAGGGTCCAAACGTGATTTGGAGTCCAATGACTCCATAAACAGATGTTCATTAACATGCTATAGGCTCAGAAACACAGTTCTTAACTCGAATGATCCAAGTTTTACTTTTTAATGGATTAAACAAGCTTAAATCATGAAAATACAAAAGCTATGATCATGGTATACCTCCAATGCTCCAAACTCAAAAAAGACTCCTCCTTGGAGCTCCCAACAATGCTCCATGGTTCTGACTTTGTAAGAACACGAAAATGCACTACAAGGTTAGACCTTTTTCCACCAAAATGGTTCCTTGAAGCACTATAGAGGATGCAACTAGTCCTTCCCACTCACAACCACCAAAACAACAACACTACCCCACCAAACAGATGCTACAACTCAGAAATGAAGCATCACACACCCTCACAAGACCAACTACTCAGTGTTTACAAGGTTAGAGATGAATAATCTCTCATAAAAGTGGTATCTTGAGGGGTTTTATGAAGAAAAGGCCATGGCTTGGTGAAGGAGAAGAGGGACCTGAGCTGCTGACCAGCCACTCACGTAGGAGACACTAGGAATTAACCTAGGTCTTTGTGCCACTCTCTATTTATAGACACATTAACTTTAATCACACAGTATTTACAATAATAGCTACGCTTAGCATTTTAATCCCAAACTTGAGATTCTGAACTAGACATTTTTCTAAGATTTTTCATATTTTTCTTTTATTTTTCGCAGTACTTTTCCGGTACGTGCTTTTTCATAGCCAGTATTAGTTCTGGTACCAGTTCTCATTATTTCGACTTCAAACTTAGGATTCCAGTCCTAAATATTATTCTAGGAATATTCCCACACTTATTATAATTTCTCGGGATACTTCATCGGTACGCTTTTATACCGTGGAGCAGAACCGGTATCTGCACTTTTCGTCAGAAAAGAGATTTTCCACATTATAATCACTTACCATAATTATTTAAGCCTTCTCATAATTATTAGGGTCAATTATGGAATTATCTCATTAATCTCATAATTACTTAATTAAATTCCTTGATTAACGGTGCGGGTTCTTACATCGTCTAAGCAGACTTACATTGCAAGATCAACTATGTAGAATTTATTACTTTATATAAAGCTGGTGGTGAGGAAGCCAAATGACTTTGTAATTTTATTGAGGATGTTCCTAATTGACCAAAGCAAGTACCAGTCGTATGCATACATTGTGATAGCCAAGTAGCTATTGGAAGGTCCAGGAACGTCATGTATAACGGTAAGTCTAGACATATACGTCGTAGACATGATATCGTGAGACAACTACTCTCAAGTAGAATCATTACAATTGACTATGTGAAGTCTAAAGAGAATAAAGTGATCCATTGACTAAATGGATTTCTAGAGAGTTGCTTGAGAATTTGTCGAAATGAATGAGCTTAAGGTCTATCAATTGTTGATCATTACGGTAACTCTACCTTGATGAATGGAGATCTCACGAACTAGGTTCAAAGAGACAACTAAGTGATGATCGATTGTTAACACTATGGAGTTTCTAAACTCATACTCATTCTTATGACAAGACAATGTATATATGAGGGTAAGCAGGCTTTTAATGGTTTCTTAATTTGATGCGTTCAAATGATGAATGTTGGGTTACATTACAAGAAATCACCTGTGTGAGTGTGATGTGAGGGCCGCTTCTATGAGAATTTATAAACGCGAATTCTCTAGACTTAGACTCATTAAAAAAATAAAAAATTCTCTTTAAAAATTAGGTCACGTGTTTATTTTAAAAGATTCGGTCTTTAAGCCTTCATATTTGTCCTTTATTTTTTAATAAAATAATACAAAGGAGAGAATACGACTAAAATATTTAATATAAAAACATAATTTTTGAAAATATATTAAATTTAAATTTAAATTAATTTATTAAAATATAATAAATATGAATCCAAATAATTCCATAAAATATACTGAAATATAAATTTGACTTTTAAATATTCATATAGATTAAGTGTTAATTATATAATATATATTCAATATTGTAAGAGTGAAAGTATGTTTAATTTTTTAAAAATAATATACAATTTTAAATAATATAAATATTATGAAAAATATTGATTATATATATATATGTGTGTTTGTGCTGTGCGCATGCGTCCGTATATAAATTTTAAATTTATTTTAATTTTAATTGAATTTAGTTTTATAATAAAAATAATATAATTCAATTAATTTTTTTTATAACTTAATTTTTTTACTTTTGATTAATTTTGTAAGATTTTAAGTATCCTTAAAATATGGGGGAGGATCCACTTACCACCAAAAAAGTTTACAACTCTTACAACCAATTTAATCACCGTTGATTTCCGTCAATCTAACAGTTATAATTTATTTGAAATTAATAAATGTGACACAATAAATATTATTAATTTATAACCGTTAGATTGACGAAAATCAACGGTGATTAAATTGGTTGTAAGAGTTGTAAATTTTTTTGGTGGTAAGTGGATCTGTTCCCTTAAAATATAGACCAAAAATGTTCATGAATTTTTTCTATATTTTCAATTTTCTTAAAGAATTGAAGTAATAATTTATTCCTAATCTTACTTTAGTAAATAACAAGTAAATATACACATGTTAAATAAAAATGATTCATTACATGATTGGAACCTACATAAATTATTTGAACCATTTGATATATAGAAATAGTTTCATTAGTGATCTATTATTTATAAACTGTAATATGTTATTTTTTAAGATTCTTTGGGTTTGATAGACTAGACCAAGTCTAGTATTTCTTAAAACATGTAAAACAAACCCTTTAATTTAGCTTATATCAAATTAATAAGCCAGACTTTGAATATTTTATATAGCTCTACCCTATTTAGGCTAAAATCTTTCTTTACCCCCAGAAATAACAATAAATGTATGGATAATATAATCATGTTCCTTTTGTAAATATTTACATGATTGTGAATAGATATATATACAAATTAACGGTGATGCAGAGATGAGAGAATAAAATATCAAAATATAAAAAAAAAAAACATAATCGCTTATCTATTCATGAATTATTGAGATTGTCTCACCTTACATGATATTAATAAGGAAAGTATTACTCTTATGTGACATGAGATAATTTTTTTCTCATGCACTCACAAATCAAGAGTGGGATCCATTTTTTATTTTTTATCTCTCCTCTCTACTCTAAGTTGTGAGAGCATGAAAGAAAAATTCTCTCATGTCACATGAGAATAATATTTCCCTATTAATAATTACAAGAATTAATTAAATTCTAATTGATTTGTATAAATTAGGATAAAATAATTTTTATAATCAATTCCAAATGCTTTTAATAAATTTTACAATATTAAATATATTTATTTTGCATCTAATAGTTTTGATTTTAATCTTTAATTAGTACTTTAAAAACTTTCAAAATAATTTATTAGAATCAATTCTAATCTATACTATATTATAATTCAAAGCCGTGAAAATTTTTGCTATGTGTAATTCATATAATGATTTAGATTCTTTCAAAAAGTGTAAATTTTTCATTTAAGCAAGTTTTTTTAAAAAATCAATTTATATGCGTTATGAGCCAAGTGAGACTTGATTCTTAGTGCAACTTAATTAATTTAAATATTAAATTAATAAAATTAATTTGAATTCTAATTTAAAATTTAAAATTTAATTTAAATATAGTCATGAAATTAGATTTGATGACAATGAAAAAATTAAATAAACCAATTAATTAGATTGATTGTCTCAAAATAAGGAAGCTAACTAATTAGATTGATTGGCTAAAATTAGAAAAACCAATCAATTCGATTGATTGGATAAAAAAGAAAAAAAATTTACCTAATATGATTGGGAAGTGATAGAGTGCTAATCAAGGGGTTGATTATCCTTCATATTTAGTTTCCCTTTTTTCTTATTTAAACTCAAAAATTAATTTGAAAAATTTATATTAACTGCAAAAAAAACGAACCTTATATATATGTTCTTCCAATTATGTATGGTCACCAATTTCAAATTATAAAGTAAGGCGGCAACGATTCCATCCTCATTTCGCAAGGTTTCACAGGGAATTCTTTATGTAATCATATGTATTCAAAACTCAAAAGTCTTGGTTTTTTTGTTGTTGATGTTCTCATACAAATTTTCTGGTCTTCAAACAGAAAGAGTGTGTTTCAGAGAGGAATGCATACATAACCATAAAAAAAACAATGGAGGGCATTATTGAACCATAAAAGAGTGTGTTTTAGATAGAAGCAACAATTGTGTTGGCAAACTAGGTGGTTGTAGACCTAGTTTCGATTTTTGAGTTGTGCCGGAGCATCACAAATAGGTAATTGGAGCTGGATATCACTGTTTATTATTATGATTGTTTTATTTGCCTTAGAACATCTTGGTTGTTTTTATCTATTTGCATACGTAGTTCTTTGGGTTTGTTTATAAATTATTTCAAAATATTAAGTTACACAATCTCATTACAGTTTGGGGAAAAACGACAATGCAAAGGTATTGGGAATTCTGAATTTTGCCTTTGCTAAAGTCTTCTTCCACTTTCATCGGTGATATGAGTTCTGGGAATTTTTTTTCAAGCAGTTGTAAATTTGAGTACCCATTTTCTAGAAGATTTTCTTGATCATTCAGTTTGAAACCCCAGTTAAGATTCTCCCATTATTCTTTCTTGATTGTATTCAGATGTTGTGGTTTACAGAGATAAGATTCCCCTTAATTTGCTCATGTTGTGTAACGGCATAATCTCACACCCGTGCATATAACATGTACAGTCAATTAAATCAAACTTTATTCATTTTGCAATTCTTCTATTTCTTTGTTCAATTTTTTTTTTCTTCCTATGCTCATTTCACTTGCAACATGTTCTGCTTGGGTTTAATCTAAATAAGTTGCTGAACTAAAAAGACAAGATAAACATAGGAAATAAAAGTTTCTGCCCTGTTTGCACCAGAAAAAGTGATTACTCTATGAATTGATTGTCAATCCTTTGTCCCCTTGATTTGGACAATTACAAGGGTACGAAATCTTTATCTCCGTTTCCCATAGAATTATTGATAAATAAATTTAGAAATTAGTTTTTCCTATCATTTTTTAGAGTTTAAATTTTTTTTATGATGAAGGAGATAAAATTATCTTTTACACACACATAAAATGTATGAGGCCATTCTTTCTTTCTTTTTTTTCTCTTTTCTTCATATGGCCTCACATATTTTTATGTGTGTACGAAATAATACAACATGAGAAATATCAAACCCCTTTTTTAAGTGTTCACCGAGAATGAAATAATTTTCTTCTTTCCTCTCCTTTGTATATTAATTTTTGGCATTAGACAGAAACAATTACATATTCTAGGTGCATTACACCCAAATATTTATATTACTTAAAGTTAACGTGGCAACTTATATTCAAGTGTGCTGTCACATTTTGTATGTTTCAGATTTATTAAAATTTCCTGGTCAATAGATGGCCAACTAATTTTTTTTTTGCTCTGATTCAGTGTTGGAATTGCATATTTATCCTTGTTTGAATCATTGTTTCCTATCCATCTCTAACCTGCACCTGACCACCGTTCTTTCCAATTCAGTGTCAAATAATTCTGGCAAGATGATATATTCAAAAGTACATAACATGAAACGTACACATTTATCCCGTTGTGAAGATCAAAGAAGTCAAGATTACAACAAGAGTGTCCAGGACAGACTAGAGGGCAATAGTTTTTTGAAAAGGGAGGTTCCGTTACAACGGTTCTTCAATGTAGGGCATTGCACTCATGCTTCTGATGACTTGTCAGGGTTTAGCAAAGGAAAAAAAATTTCTGCAGGAATGAATATTACGGACTATGATACGCTTGAGTTGGCTATTTTTATTCAAGAGGATCATTGGATTGATAAGAAAGTGTCTCCAGCAGAACGCAATTGTCTGTCAGAACATTGTGAATCAGATGACATTATAATATCAGGTAGAGACCTTGACATGAATAGCAACAATGATTCAAATCTAGGAACTATGAAGGCAATGTCATTCAATTCAAATGTGTCAGACTGTGCCTCTCAACACCCTTTCGTTATGGATGCAACGATGGAGCTTGATTCAGGAGACAAGATTTCAGTCTATCACCCGACAAGGGAGAGAACTACACTTAGAGAGGTGAGACATTTTAATCTCATGCTTGTACCATTTATCTCTTTGGACAAATAGATTTATTGTTTTTTAAGAATATGGCCTTCTAGACCAGAAAACTTATATTCTAAGAATATGGCTTAGCGTAGGTATGGCAAACTCCATGAAAAAAATTTATATATACTATTACTGCAACCATGCTATGATGAAAGTAGTCTTGCAGAGAGTAGGAACCTAGAGCAACTGTATTCTATTTTATGTTTTAGAATGACGCACACACGATTCTAAGCCAATTTTAAGTGCATCGTATGTTTGACATTATATTTTACTATTTGATTTTAGGGATGGACTGTTTCTCTGTGTTTCTTATACATTTAAGTGTTGGAAGTTAATGGAGTGTGAAAATATATTGTTAGCTCAAGGAAGTACATTGAAATGATAAAGAAAGTAAGCAGTTGCTTTGGTAGTATGTTTTTGGTGATTAAGATAAACCAATTGTTGATATTCCTTGTCATTAAATTTGTTTTATTTTCTTGCTTCGGATATAATATCCTAGTGGAGTACTTTCATGGATAAATTACTTACCCAAATCACTAGTTTCCTTGACATTAACCGCAAATTCAGTAAATGTGATTACTGTTCAAGACAAGTTAATTGTCATCTTTGAATGAATCTACTATGAATTTGTTGAACTTATTTGTCTCTCATAATTCTCAGGCTTTCCGAAAGGAAACAGAGAGATCTTTCAATGATTTGCAAACAAATTCATATTTAGGAACAATTGACAGCAGAATGGAGTTCCATTGTCCAAACCGTCTCCAACTTCCTGATGCTACAAGCATGTCTAGACCTGAGGTGCGTAACTCACAAAGCCTAACAGGTCCAAGCAAAAGACAAATAGATTATCCTCAAGAGACGTCTTCCTATGCCATAGACTCTCTATCTGGTCCAACATCATGTGACGGTCCTGCAAAAACATCTACCAGAGCCTCTAATGAATCTATTGATAGCATAGGCAGCAGTACACGTTCATTTTCTTTTCCCAAGTAAATTTCCTGTTTATTTATACATTTAGTTCTTTCTCTTTGACATTACAAAAGCCTTGGTTATAAAAAGTTTGGCTTGTGAACTAATTACAGATTACAAGTGGAATGGACTGGAAGCCCGGTGAGAATGCCGGAAGTGCATGTCAATCAAGAAAACACTATTAATAATAGTCAATCAAGAAAACACCACTGGTGGAGGATATGGTTACCCTGCTGTTGCAAATGATATGTTTACCCTGCTGCAAATGCTTTTTTTATGCATTTTTTTATTTTCATGTTTTCTTTCTTGGCGTTATAAGATACCTGTGGTCTTATCAATTATTTGGGAATTTACAGCATTAGTTATAGATTCTATGTATGTTGTTTAATCTATACTTGTGATTCCCATATTATTTTATGAGCTTATTGTCTTTCCATCAACATAAGAGACAATTTTCTCTTGCACTCAGTGTAGAAAAATGTGCCTACTATTTTTTTTTTACTTTGTGAGTTCCTATTTTTTATTTTGCCTTGTGACTTAAGAGAATGACTCTCCTACGACGGGAGAGTCATATAACCCTTATTTTATTGCTCTAAAAACCAATGCAAAAGAAATTTTTGTCTAAAATGGAATTATGAAGATATTTTGTGATATGCAAAAGTGCAAATTTTATCTTCATATTCAGGGATGTAAATAGTTCACGAAACAATTTGGCTTATGTTATATTTAATAAAATTTAATAGTCTTAGGTTTTAAAAGGTCTAAATATATA
>NW_026896256.1:0-21066 GCF_033153095.1 Gastrolobium bilobum | reverse complement strand
CTTAATTAATTAGCTAGCTGTAGGTTATGATTGTATAGTTATGATTGTGTAATTATATCATACTATTTAAATGAGAATTACTCCGAAGGAGAACCTAAGGTTTTATCCCAATTTCTCTAAGTTTAACATGGTATCAGTCTAGGTTTCGTTACTAAATTTTTCGCTGTGCTCACAGTCTCTGAGTTCCCAAGTTCTAGTCTTTTGCGCGTACTGTTCACGTCGCAATTCTTGTTTTTTGTTTCCTCTCGCGATTTTTCTCAGCATCATGTCTACTGAAAAATATGATGTTCTAGCTTGAACATGAAATTTCTCTTTTTCAACAGGATATACTCTCAATTTCTGAATTCTTCTCTCATTTCATGAATCTTTGGCTGAATATACTGACATTGTCTATAAAGATTTGTTGACTGAAAGACAAACTGCAGTCCAAAATGTTCATGACAGCACAAAACGAGATCAATTTCTTATGAAATTGAGATCTACTTTTGAGGGCATTCGCACCAACCTAATGAACAGGGCTCCTGTTCCCTCCTTGGATGAATGTCTAAATGAATTGCTTCGTGAAGAACAACGTCTCCTTACTCAGACAAACATGGAACACCAGAAATCTGCCTCCCTTCCTGTAGTGTATGCAGTACAAGCCAAACCACGAGGTCGAGACATGAGTACTGTCCAATGTTTCTGCTGCAAAGGCCATGGACATTTTGCTTCAAACTGTCCTAAAAAGTTCTGTAATTACTGCAAAAAAGAAGGTCACATCATCAAAGAATGTCAAATCAGACCACCACGGAGAAATGCAACAGCCTTCACTGCCACTGTTGGCTCTTCTACTACTCCTGTTTCTGTGGATCAGAATCCGCCTGTTTCTGTGCCAACTTTAACCCCTGAAATGGTTCAACAAATGATTGTTTCTGCATTTTCTGCTTTGGGTCTTTCAGGTAAAGTTTCTTTATCCAGCTCTCCTTGGTACTTTGACTCTGGCGCATCCAATCATATGACCAACAATGTTGCTTCTCTTACCAATGTTACAAATTACTCTGGTAATTTACAAATACACACTGCGGATGGAAACAATTTACCTATCACAACAATTGGTGATATTTCTTCATGTCTTACCAATGTTTATGTTTCCCCTAATCTCACCAGTAACCTTATTTCAGTTGGTCAATTAGTTGACAGTGATGCAAAGTTGAATTCTCAAAGTCTGGTTGTCATGTGCAGGATCAACACTCAGGGAAGGTGATCGCGAAGGGGCCTAAAGTTGGACGTCTTTTTCCTCTTTATTCATTGTTGTCACCATGTTCTTTTCAGCCTTTTATTTCTTGTAATTCTGCAACTGTTAATTTTCAATTATGGCATAAGCGTCTTGGTCACCCAAATTCGAATGTACTTCATGCCTTAATGAAATCTGGAGTTCTTGGCAATAAACATTTCCCATCTTTTAGTGCTGTTCAATTTGATTGCAATTCTTGTAAACTTGGTAAAAGTAAAATTCTACCATTTCCAGTTCATCAATCAAATGTAAATCATCCTTTTGACATAATTCACAGTGATTTATGGGGCATCACACCTGTAATATCTCATGCACATTACAAATATTTTATCACTTTTATTGATGACTATAGTCGTTTCACATGGGTCTATTTTTTGCGATCTAAAGCTGAAGCTTTCTCTGCATTCCAATTTTTTCATTCCTATGTTCAAACTCAGTTTGCATCAAAAATTAAAACTCTGCGTTCTGACAATGGGGGAAATACACATCTCATTTGTTTCAAGAGTTCTTGCAGAAAAATGATATATTATCTCAAAGGTCGTGTCCTTCCACACCCCAACAAAATGGGATAGCTGAAAGAAAAAACCGTCATCTTCTTGATGTTGTCCGTACCTTAATGTTGGACTCTTTAGTACCCTCCCGTTTTTGGTGTGAAGCTCTCTCAACTGCTGTCCACCTTATTAATCGGCTGCCTTCTCCAGTCTTGCACAATGATTCCCCTTTCTTAAGGTTATTTGGTAAGCAACCCAATTATTCAACTCTTCGCACCTTTGGTTGTGTCTGTTATGTTCATCTTCAACCACCAGAACGCACCAAACTCACACCTCAATCTGTTAAATGTGCTTTTCTTGGTTACTCAGCCCATCAAAAAGGTTTTTTATGCTATGATCCTCACTTACATAGGATTCGGGTTTCTAGAAATGTCATCTTTCAAGAAGATACATATTTTTTTGCTACTAACCAAGACACTCAATCTTCTACATCCAAATCTGTCTTGCCATTGTTTCCTAACAGTTTTGCAGAAGACCAACCTCGTCCTCCTGTCATTGTCTACCAAAGACGTCCGACTGTTCCACCAATTCAGACTTCAATCCCTTCAAGGCTCCCTTCTGATCATTCTCTGGCTGCTGATCCAGTGCATGCACTAGAACCTGCCCCTTTACGTCGCAGTACTCGCATTCGTAAACCACCAGAAAAGTATGGTGTTTCTGAATCTTTAACTTTGACCGCAACTTTAGCATCTATTCCTATTCCTTCTTCATATAAACAGGCAATGGAGCATAAATGTTGGTAGGATGCTATAGAGACTGAACTTCTTGCACTAGAGGAAAATCAAACATGAGACATTGTTCCATGTCCTTCATCGGTTAAACCTCTTGGCAGTAAATTTGTATTCACTATAAAGTTACGTTCAGATCGATACAAGGCTAGATTGGTTGTTCTTGGAAATAAGCAAGAATATGGCCTAGACTATGAAGAGACCTTTGCGCCGGTGGCCAAGATGACTACTGTGCGGACTATTATTGCCATTGTTGCATCTGAATCTTGGCCAATTCACTGTCAAAATTCCTTCCTTCATGGTGACCTCAAAGAAGAAGTTTACATCAAACTTCCTACGGGTATGCCCTCACTATTACCTAATACTGTTTGTAAGCTAAAATGTTCTTTGTATGGATTAAAACAGGCACCAAGAGTGTGGTTTGAAAAGTTTAGCACAACATTACTTGGTTTTTCCTTCATCCAAAGTAGCTATGATCCATCTCTTTTTCTACAAAGGACCTCCAAAGGAATTGTGATTCTCCTTGTTTATGTGGATGACATTATCGTCACCGGCTCAGATCAAGAGGCTATCACTACAATCAAACAATTGATGCATACAACTTTTCACATGAAAGATCTTGGACAACTCACTTATTTCTTGGGATTAGAAGTACAATTCCAATAAAAAGGCATCTTTGTCACTCAGCACAAATGTACTCAGGATCTAATTCAGCTAGCTGGTCTCACCACTGCAACTATGGTTGACACTCCCATGGAAGTTAATGTAAAGTTAAGACGGGATGAAGGTGACCTTCTACAAGACCCAACTTTATATCGAAAGTTGGTAGGAAGTCTCATCTACCTCACCATCACAAGACCTGATATCTCTTTTGCTGTCCACACAGTCAGCAAATTCATGCAAAATCCTAGACACTTGCATCTTACAGCAGTACAACGAATCATTAAATATTTGTTGGCCACTCCCAGCCGTGGTATCTTCTTTCCGACAAATGCAACAATACAACTTCAAGCATACAGCGATGCTGATTGGGCTGGATGTCTCGACATAAGGAAGTCTACTACTGGCTGGTGTATGTTTTTAGGAGATGCCCCTATCTCCTGGAAATGCAAGAAACAAGAATCTGTCTCTAAATCCTCCACTGAAGCAGAATATCGGTCCATGTCTGCAGCATGCTCTGAGATTATTTGGTTACGGGGCCTTCTTTCAGAACTTGGTTATTCACAAGCAACACCAACTCCGTTGTATGCTGATAATACAAGTGCCATACAGATTGCAGCAAATCCTGTATACCATGAAAGAACAAAGCACATAGAGGTCGATTGTCATTCAATCAGGGAAGCTTATGACCGTAGAATTATCACTCTACCTCATGTCTCAACATCTGTTCAACTAGCTGACATCCTCACCAAGTCTTTGACACGTCAACGACATAATTTCCTCGTCAGCAAATTGATGCTTGTAGATTCACCAGCATCAATTTGAGGGGGGATGTCAATAGAATTGATGAGCAGAATATTTGGCATTATTTGTGCAGATTTGTAATTATATCCTTAATTAATTAGCCAGCTGTAGGTTATGATTTGTAATTATATCCTTAATTAATTAGCCAGCTGTAGGTTATGATTGTGTAATTATATCCTTAATTAATTAGCTAGCTGTAGGTTATGATTGTATAGTTATGATTGTGTAATTATATCATACTATTTAAATGAGAATTCTCCAAAGGAGAACATAAGGTTTTATCCCAATTTCTCTAAGTTTAACACTCCTTCCATAGCCTTCTCCAATGCTTCATCCCTTTTTTCCAAAGAACCTATTGTCTTCCTACCATTCAAGATCCGACAAGTTGGACCACTGTTAAAGTCCTTGGTATTTAGAATTCTAGGATCTCAGCAGCAAAGAGAGAAATAATAGAGAAAATTGGACTAGAGGCAAAGGAAGCTTCTTTATTATTATGAAGAAATGGATACAAGAGAATGAATCTTCCTATCAGGGCACTCTCCTTGACCCTGAGATGTCCCTCAGTACTCTCAATACAAAAATGACAATGCCTGTCCCAACTAGCTAACCCCAGTAATAAAGTCTTCCCAACAAAATCATACAAGTTGCGTAACTAACTGAACAGCCTAATTGTTTGCTAACTGAACCCCTTGTTTGGGTCTTCTTGAATAAACTCTCCTCGTGGATGGTTGACCTCTACTCCGAATTCCAGCAGTCATACCTCATAGTCACAAAAGAGAAAGAGGAGAAAGTGATGTTGGTTTATGGTTTCAGTGTCTGGAATTTGTGCAGGGCCAACAAGAAGAAAAGAATAACGGAGGTAACGACATTATTATGGTGGAGTTCGAGATTTTATGAAACTCAACAGTGGAATAGACGGGATAGGTCATGAAAGATGGTATCGCCTTGATATCATGTTGAAAATATAGACAGTTAGGTATCACAGGAGGAAAGAGAGGTAAAATAGACTATGAATAATACTCTATTATGTATATTAGTTGATATAAAATACAAACCACTTTCCCCTATTTATACTCATACTAAACTCTTAATCCGAATAAGTACGGACAGAAATCAGGAATTATAATTGAATATGGAAATCACTCTTAAGAGATCATAAGATACTCATAAATTACTCTAAAGATACAATCAAGATATTATGAGATATTTTTCAGATATTCTATCAAATATTGTAGTGCATTTTTCATTGACTTTGCACTTTGTTCTGGACGTTCTAACTTAATAAGTTGTTTTAGGTATCAAGGCCATACAAAATAGCTGAATTTGAGATTATATTCGGAGAGGGTGTCGGTAAGCTGGTGAGTGTTGCAGCACTAAGCATTTTTAATCTAAGTGCATATCACTATTTTGATTCTTCCTTTTGAATGCAGGGTTGCATTTTAGATTGTGCAGAAATGATGGATATTGTCTTAAAGAAAGGCTCTTGGTACAGCTATGGGGACCATCGGTATTGTCTGAAAACTTTCTTAAGCTTAATATTTATTGTTTGGATGATGCTCTTTCATGGTTTTGCTTTGTTTTTTACATCCTCCAAATTAAGGACTTGAAAGGCAACTTTTAGTCCAGCTTGATGGGAAATTGATGAGAAAATTAATTAGAACCATGTCGTTCAATTATTTGTCTGTGGGAGAACAAATTATAAATTAACAAAATAAAATAAAATTGCAGTAACCATTCAAAGGACATTACCATGAAAGAATATTTGGCAAGTAAAGAGATAGAGGGACAATGTCAAATTTCCATAATCCAGAAGAAACAAATTTACTGCTTTGTCATATAGCTTTCCATCTGATGTGACCTGCTTTTTTGTTATATAAGACATGCTTTTCATGATAATGACGACATCCCCCTCCCTTCTCCCCAGGGCCTTTATTTTCTCAAGTGGTAAAACCTAGGAGCTCATTTTTCAAGTAGGTTGTGAAATGTGTTTCATTTTTATTCGTTTGCCCTTCCACGTAATCATTCCTATTTGCTGTTGATTTTGTGGAAACAAGAATTGATTTTGTTTTTCTCTGTTGACATGTTTTCCTTACTTTTCATTGTCATTCCCATTCTCGTCTCTCAATGGTGGATGGGTTGTCTTTATAGGTTAGTTCTCATCGCTTAATGTTAATAGTCCAATTTGTGTCTTGAAACAGGTTGGGACAGGGAAGGGACAAAGCAATACAGTACTTGAAAGAGAACACACATCTTTTAGAAGAAATTGAAAAGGTTGGGTGATCTGAACCTACTGTATGCTATTGACTGTATGTTAAATTAGATCTTAACCTGCATAGTCTTCTGTCACTTGAAGCAATGAAGTGCATGCATGCTTGCTTCATGGTTGCAGCCTTATATACATGCATTATATTGTCTGGTTAAAAAACAGGAATATCAAATGATCTTGCCCAGAAAATTACCTGGTATAGTTTGGGTGCCAACTTCATTTTGTTTTTTGACTCTTACTATATATAATATACTGCTTATCAATAGAATAGAACGAGAAAAACAGTCCCCTAACGGTTTTATTCCATAGCTGCCACTGTTTCAGTTTTAATTCTCTTACCATATCCAGTTTCATCGGGTTCCCACATTACATCACTGAACCGACACCAATCTTAGGCCCATCATCAATTTAAATATTCCCCAAGGTACAAGTTCCTGCACCTATGAGCCAAAACCTTCCTCCCTTGTAACAACAATTTGTTAGCCACCCTCTGAGCGCCAGAAAACCTTTGAAATTCAACAAAATTTGCCCATAGCTTAAGCAAGCAGGGTCTCTCCCCTTCTTTGCTCTTAGATCATCCTTCACAGCACTAATCATATCTTGATCATCCACCAAATTTTCCATAAAAAAGAACATGTTATTAGGTATGCAGAACAGCTGCAAGTTCTCCTAGTCCACATCTAACATTGCTTCTTTTTACAGCCACGTATCCACTTGTTTGAAAACTCTTTTCATAGACCAAATTAAAAATTAGCATCATGTATAGTGATGCTAATTTTTAAGGATTATGTATAAGGACCAAAATTATAATTAACCACACAAGTCATTGCCACGTCATTCTCTGTTATACGATGTACACATCATGTCATTATACCATCTATAAACGATACGGATTGAATTGAGAACAATTTTATGTACAGGACCTATTTGAAAACATTTTATGTAGGAACCAAATTAAAAATAAGTTCATCAATAGAGACAGACCAAAAGATTAATTTACCCTATCTATTTCTATCCCCATAAAAAATGTCTTCTTGGTGGGCATGTAGCCTGGTTTTAGTTTCATATTATTTAATACTTTGTGTTAGATTGAACTTATCATAAAAGACAGGTTAATGAAGTAAGTAGTTTAGCTTAAGTGTTAATTTGGTAAGCACTTGCATCAATACACTGCAATATATGATGCCATATATAGAAAGATAATGTGCATCATAAGTTTACGGTGAATTGGTAAAATATGCAAAAGTTTGTGGGCATGTGGTTAACTTTCGAGATTCACAAATCCTGTATTTAAGATATGTATGATGTATTATAACAATCATGACGGACAAGATTGAATTAATTTTCAGGTAGTTAGGTCTTCATTGATTGATGGTACTAGCCTAACAAGCCTTGCATACACAAAGAATAGTCCAGCGCTCCGTCAAGATGATGATATATTTGAGGAAAGTCAAGGATAAGCAATTTGTTATTTCTGACTAGTTTGGGTGATAGGTTGCAAGCTGATAAAATTAGAAAAATTCTTTCTTCACATCAAATTGAAGTGGAGGTCGCTTTGATGATTAGGCCATTTATTGGTTCATCCTCTTGCATTGGTAAATGTTAATGAATCTGATGGCATGAGAATCATTAGAAATACAAAAGGGTGGAAATGAAAGTTTAACGAGTATGAGTGATTGTTTTTTCAACTCAATGTTCAATGAGTGCCCAATCATGTCATCCTGATTTCTATATTCGGTTCTCATCTCTTTTGCCATAATTATTTCCGTTTCCTTCTGTAATTTTTCTTTTTCTTTTGGGTCTTTAAGTTCTTGGAGCAAACTGTTGGTGATTCCTAAATCGCTCCAGTACTGTTACTGTGATTCTATAATGATCAGACCACCCTAAAAATAGTAATTAGCATGATTCTATGAGAGGAGCATACCATCACAATGTTACAATTCTTAAAAGATCGAGGTGGGAAATATCTGAGCGGAAAGTTTTAGGGTTATCTAAGAAAGAATGAGATTTTTTGCAATTTATTGCTCCTTATACACTGCATCAGAATGATGTGTTAGAAGAGAGGAATTAAACTTTGTTAGATATGGTGAGGTCAATGATGA
Source organism: Gastrolobium bilobum (assembly GCF_033153095.1). Taxonomy (NCBI): domain Eukaryota; kingdom Viridiplantae; phylum Streptophyta; class Magnoliopsida; order Fabales; family Fabaceae; genus Gastrolobium; species Gastrolobium bilobum. Next base: position 12,682 of record NW_026896256.1, on the reverse strand, counting down.
GCGGTACAAGACTCTCAGTCATTTTGGGGGTATGTCCTAGATACAACAGTGTATCTTTGAATAGGGTACATTCCAAATTTGTTCATACAACTTCACGTAAGATATGGAATGGAAAGAAGCCTAATTTAACTTATCTCAAGGTGGGGATCTCCTACATATGTCAAGGTGTTGACATTAAGATGAGTCTAAGTGGACCAAGTGCTTGTTTGTGGGGAATTTCAAGAGAACTAAGGGATACTACTTGTACTCTCAAGAAGGCCAAAAGGTGTTTGTGTTTAAGAATGATGATTTCGTAGAGAATGATCTCCTTGCTTGAACAATGATCTCCTTGCTCGAACAACTGTAACATCCCAAGCGCTGACGAGGGCGGGAAGTGATCGTCGGTGCGAGAGGGCATGGACAAGGAGCGGCTCCTGACAGGCTTCCAGTGGGGGGTTACATGAACGAATCAATCGAATTGACACCCGAAATAGAGGGATTCCAAAGATTGTGCAGGTATGAGACTGCACAGTTTGGGATAGCTTATAAAAATTAATTGGTACTACCTATACTAACAAGATACATCTACTTTTTGGTAGCCCAGAACGGAAGAACTCCATAGTTAAGCGTGCTTGACTTGGAGCAATTCTGGGATGGGTGACCTCCTGGGAAGTTTTCTCAGGAAGTGTGCAAGTGAGGAAAAAGCACACTGAAAAGTCGCGTGTTAGTATTTGGGGATAGTCATTGATTCTTGAAGCGGCCGGACGTTACAAGTGGTATCAGAGCAGGGCCTCTCTTCTAGTACGATGTGGTTCGAGGACGAACCAGGAGGAAGCTGGTGGGCATGTAACATCCCAAGCGCTGACGAGGGCGGGGAGTGATCGCCGGTGCGAGAGGGCATGGACAAGGAGCGGCTCCTGACAGGCTTCCAGTGGGGGGTTACATGAACGAATCAATCGAATCGACACCCGAAAGAGAGGGATTCCAAAGACTGTGCAGGCATGGGGCTGCACAGTTTGGGATAACTTATAAAAATTAATTGGTGCTACCTATAATAACAAGATGCATCTACTTTTCGGTAGCCCGTATCGGAAGAACTCCACAATTAAGCGTGCTTGACTTGGAGCAATTCTGGGATTGGTGACCTCCTGGGAAGTTTTCCCGGGAAGTGTGCGAGTGAGGAAAAAGCACACTGAAAAGTCGCGTGTTAGTATGTGGGGATAGTCATTGATTCTTGAAGCGGCCGGACGTTACAACAACCAGTGGCAGAAGACTTAACTTGAAGAAATTCAAGAACAACAGGAGCATATAAAGGAACTTGAGTTTGCTACGTAGGCGCCTCTCATTTAAAGGGTAGTAAATTCAATTTTGCAGGTCTTCTAAGGTTAGTCAACCACTTAAGAGGAATAGTTTTGTGATTGAGAATCAACAGACTCTTGAAGATGATGAACCTAGCAATTATGAGGAGGTGGTCAAGGATGTTGACTCTTCCAAATGGCTTTAAACCATGGATTATGATATGGATTAGAACAAGTTCCTTGGTTCCATCTCCTGAGGGATTTGTTCCCATCAGGTGCAAGTGGGTCTTCAAGAGGAAGACTAATGCATGTGGCAATATGCAAACATATAAGGCTATGTTAGTTGCAAATGGTTACCGTCAAAGGCAAGGTATTGTCATTGATCAAACCTTCCTACTAGTTGCCATGGTCAAGTCTATCAGAATCATGCTAGCTATAACATCATTTAATGACTATAAAGTGTGGCAAATGGATGTTGAAATTATCTTCTTGAAAGGTTTCTTGAAAGAGAAAGTGCATATGATATAACTTGAAGGTTTTGAATCCAAAAGGTTGCGAGCACATGATGTGTAAACTTCAGAAATCAATATATGGGCTAAAGAAAGCATCGCGAAGTTGGAATCTTTTGATGAAGATGGTAGGAGTAACAACTTCATCAAGAACGAAGATAATAATTGTGTTTACAAGGTTAGTATGAGCTCAATCATTTTCTTGGTACTTTATGTGGATGACATATTCATCATGGCAAATGTCATTCCCATGCTCCAATCCACTAAAGCTTGGTTGTCAGAAAACTTCACCATGAAAGACTTGGGAGAAATGGCCTGTGTACGGGGTATAAAGATCTATAGAGATAAGTCAAAAAGGCTGCTTGGACTATCTTAGTCCACGTACATAGATAAGGAGCTAAGGAGGTGAAAAGAAAATATAGTTAAACAATCGCACAAGATTTGATCAAATTCGTGACATTTTTTTGGAAAATTTTGTGAGATAAAATATTCTTGCGATGGTGCCATTGTTGCAAATTTGAAAAAAATTGGAATTTTTTTTGACCAAATTTCCTTCAATGAAATGTCAGTGCGTAGATCTCGAAAAGTTAGATGGAATAAAAAAAAACCTAATTCGGACACCCGAGTTAAAAGTTATGACTTTTTGATCAAATTATTAACTTTTTTGTGCTACATGTCAATGCCGGGGCACGACCCAACACCCTGACACACCTAATTTAGCGTACGGTCGCGCCCTATTTTGATGTGGCTGGTTACAACAATACATTCAGAAATAAATTTTAAATTACTACGTTTTTGTAAGTTTTTATTTAAATAATAATATTTAAACTTTTTTGGTGAGCGTGATCATATTTTAATTCTCTATGCTACATCTAAGACAATAAAAGCTTTAAGAATGGTCTACCAAAAAAAAAAAAGCTTTAAGAATGTTGCAAAAGTAAATTGATTCCCTCCGCTCCGTGACAGTAAATGAAAGTTTTCTATACGTTGATTCATATGAAATCGATTCTTGTATCTCATCAAAATTTATGAAACTTTATACGGTATGTTTCTACATAGAAAATTGATTTGCTACCCTGCATCACTATCAACAAAAAAACTTTAGAAACATAACTACATAGAGAATTGATTCCTTGCCACATCAAATTAATACAGAATATATAAATGAACCAACTAAAAAAACCTAAAAAAAAGAATGTCTATCAATGTATTGTTGGAAATTTAGGACACCCATAATATAAATAATCATAGACAATGAATGTGAACTAAATGACACTAATAATTAGTTAAGAGCAGAGTTATATTGTTACGAAGAGGAAAAGTGGAGCTCCAAGATGAGCTAGAGACTTTGTTGTTAATATTCATGAGGAACATAAGGGCAGATATAATACATTTGGATATAAGAGTTGCAGTGAGTATATTAGAAGAAGGGTAGAAGGTTATTGGGTTAATATTGTAGCCACTGATATAGTTTGTATAAAGTGACATGGCATGGGTTAGGACATTCATACTTTGCTGTCTTAGTAATAAAACGACAGCTGTTGTACTGATACCATTCATTCAAAAAATAATAAAAGTTTTTTGTCCCTTATTCGGTTTCTCTTTCTCTGTTAAGGGTACGAACCCTTATCATTGGTGCTTCCATTCTCCATCAAAATTGAAGATCGAAGATGCGAATCCAAGAGTTAGCAGAAGAATTGGGTTCCTTTCAAGCACGGGTGGACCATAGTTTGGAGGAGATTCAACAACGTTTCGGTGACCATCAAACCCAGCTCACGAGAATCAACGTTTAGCTGCAGTAGATCCATGCAGCGGAGAATCGGGGAGAGGGGGAGGGGTGAGAACGTTCCACCGCGAGTCAACAATGAATCTTTAGGATCTAATCACCTTTGATTTGATCCTAATGACTCCAGAAATGTGATGAAATCAGTGAAAATGGATTTTCCCTCTTTTGATGGGAAGGATCCCACCAGTTGGATTTTTAGGCTGGAATTGTATTTCGGCTTGCAGCAAATACCTGAGTCCCTCAAGGTTCAGTTGGCAGGCATGAAGATGGAGGGAATGGAAGGTCTGTGGTTCCAGTGGCTATTTAGCGGAGGAACAATTCAGAATTGGGGGGATCTTAAACATGCAGTGAAGCAACGTTTTGGGGGTACATCTTACATGGATTTGAGAGGCGTTTTATCCAAGTTGACTCAGGAAGGAGCCATCACTGAATACATTCGGAGTTTTGAGTCTCTGATTAACCAGGTGACTGATTTTTCAGATGAGTGTTAATATGTTTTTTTGTTTCTGGATTACAACCAGAATTCAGAAGGGCTATACAATTACATAAACCCACAACCCTGCATCAGGCTATGCAATTAGCCATCACTTATGAAGCCCATTTCACAGAGCTACGTTCGTCCTTGACGCCTACTACCAAGAAATTTTTTCCCAAGCCAATTTCGGTTGTGGAACATAATCCACCAAATGAGGCAGTGCAACCAGTGAAACCATTCCTCCCAGCCTTACCTTCGAATGTCCCTATCATTTTTTTTTCCAATGAGTACTTACAGAAACGTAGAGAAGCAGGACTTTGTTACACTTATGATGACAAGTGGACATCCAAACATAGATGCAAGGCTAAGTTATTGATGATGGTAGGAGAGTTCGATAATGATGAAGAGGATCTAGATGAGCACATAGTATGGCAACCTGAGCAAGGGCAGCAGGAATGTCATGATGCAGCTCTTCATTCTCTTGAATGTGATCAGAATCCCAGAGCCTTACAATTCAAGGTTTCATTAGGTGGAAGGTTAGTTTCAATTTTAATTGATTCAGGTAGCTCTCATAATTTTGTACAAAAAGAATTAGCAGAGCAGATGGGCTTACCAATGGTCAGAATTGCCAGAATGAGAATTTTCTTAGGCAATGGGGAATTTTTAGTGTGTGAAAAAAATGCCCTGCTGTTGGGTTGAATATTCAAGGGTGTGACTTTATGGTTGATTTGTGGGTAATTGAATTGAGGAGTTTGGGAGTCATTTTGGGCATAATGTGGCTGAGTTCTTTGGGAAGGGTTATTCATGATTACAGTGAGATGTCCATGGAGTTTAATTGGAAGGGGAAGAGGGTCTTATTGTGTGGTCAAGGCAGCAAGGAGAAGATGTTGCAACATATGGGTAAATGCCTATCTTTAGCAGGGGAGGATGCAACATTGCAGAAGTCAGGGACCATGTTGCCTGAGTTGGCATCATTGCAAGAAAGAATTCCTGTAGAAGTGTGGAATATTTTGGTACACCATCAATCAGTTTCCTAATTACCCCAAGGCTTACCTCTTTTAAGAGAATGTGATCATGCTATTCATCTGGTTCTGGGCTCTAAACTGGTGAATGTGAAACCATATAGGTACGGCCATAATAAAAAAATAGAAATTGAAAGGCAGGTAGCTGAATTGTTACAATATGGGTTGATTAAAACAAGCCATAGTCCATTTTCCTCACCTGTTTTATTAGTCAAAAAATAGGATAATTCGTGGAGGATGTGCATAGACTATCAGGCTTTGAATGCTATCACTGATAAGGATCGTTTTGCAATTCCGACAATTGATGAACTCTTTGATGAGTTAAAGGATGTTGTTGTATTCTCCAAGCTGGACTTGAGGAGTGGATATCATCAAATAAGGCTGATTTCGAAGGATACTCCTAAAACAGCTTTCCACACTCATTATGGCCACTATGAGTTCATGGTGATCCCGTTTGGATTGACCAACGCTTCTTCTACCTTCCGATCTGCCATGAATCAAATGTTTTGACCCTATTTGAGAAGATTCATCATAGTTTTTTTTGATGACATCTTAATATATAGTGGTTCCTTCTTACTGCATCTAGATCGTATTCGGTTGACATTGGCTTGTTTACAGCAAAATCATTTCATGGTCAAGCTTAGCAAGTGTGGCTTTGCACTGTCAGAAATAGACTATTTGGGGCATTTGGTTTCTAGGGAAAGAGTTAAGGCCGACCCAAGGAAGATAGAAGTAATGATGCAATGGCCTCAACCTAAGAACATTAAGCAATTGAGACGGTTCATAGGTCTCACTGGTTACTATTGATGTTTTATTAGCCAATATGCTACTGTGGCAGCCCCTCTTACTGACCTCTTGAAGACTGATGCATTTGTATGGAGTGCTGATGCAGAGCAAGCTTTTTTTTTGCTGAAGAATACAATGTCCTCCGCACCAATTTTAGCCTTACCTAATTTTTCATTACCCTTTATTATTGAAACAGATGCATCTTCATTTGGTATTGGTGTTGTGTTATTGCAAAATAAATAAACCTGTAGCTTTTTTTCAGCAAGAAGTTGTGCCCTAGAATGAGAGCTGCATCAACATATGTCAGGGAGCTTCTTGTTGTAACAGAGGCTGTTAAAAAATGGTGCCACTATTTGTTGGGTTCTAGATTTATTATTAGAACTGATCATAGAAGTCTAAAAGAGCTCATTTCTCAAACTATCCAAACATTGGAGCAGCAAAAACATGCCTCCAAGCTGATGGGGTATGACTTCTCCATTGAATACAAATCGGGAATAACTAATATTGTAGCTGATTCTTTGTCTAGAAGAGATGAGGAAGATGATCCTGGTAAGTGCTTGCACCTTGTCTCAAAAATTTCATTTAACATCATTGATCAGATTAGAAAGGAGAACAATACCGATCCTGAATTATTACTCATTCACTCCAAATTAGAAAAAAGGGAATGTTCTGACTTGTGTGTTTCTGTGAGGAATGGAATTTTATTCCATAAAAATCATTTTTTCCTTAGCTCAAATTCTCAACTGAAGCAAGAATTAATAACTGAAGCTCATGCTACTCCATTGGGGGGCCATGCTGGTGTGACACGCACCTTCCTGCGTTTGTCAGCCTCATTTTACTGGCACAAATGAGGAGAGATGTGACTAAGTTTATCAAGGAATGCTCTACATGTCAATTTGTGAATACAACCACCACTCCTCCATTTGGGTTATTGCAGCCTTTGCCAATTCCAAATGGAGTTTTTGAAGACCTTAGTATGGTTTTTTAACCGGACTTCCATTGTCTCGTGGCCTTTCTGTAATGATTGTAGTGGTAGATTGCCTCACAAAATATGCACACTTTGGTGCACTAGCAAACCTGTATACAACAGCAAAGGTGGCATCATTGTTTTGTGATATGGTGGTGAAACTTCATGGGTACCCAAAAACCATAGTCTCTGACAGAGACAGTGTATTTTTGAGCCAGTTTTGGACTTTGCTGTTTAAATTTAGTGGCACAAAGCTGCATACAAGCACCTCATATCATCCTCAATCGGACGGACAATCAGAGGTTACAAATAGATATTTGGAACAATATCTTAGAGCATTTTGTTCTGATGAAAATCAGAAGTGGTCACTCTACTTGGGTTGGGCTGAATTGCATTATAATACAACCCATCATTCTTCTATTGGCATGAGTCCCTTCTAAGCACTATATGGGAAGCTGCCAACAATGATTCCTTCTTATCATCAGGGCTCGGTTAGAGTGGAAGCAGTAGATTCAACCTTAATTCATCGAAATGCATTATTGGCTCAACTTAAAAATCATTTGCAAGGAGCCCAAAACAGAATGAAGGTGCAAGCAGATAAACACAGGAAAGACATCTCTTTTGCTGTGGGAGATTTAGTCCTTGTGAAACTCCAGCCTTATAGGGAGATTACAGTGGCAAAGAGACAGAATCAAAAATTGGCAAAAAGGTATTTTGGCCCTTCCCTGTGACTAGAATTTTGAGTCCAGTGGCCTACCAATTGCAGCTGCCGAATGGGAGTAAAATATATCCCTCTTTCCATGTATCAGTTTTGAAACCATTTAAGGTGAGCACCCTGATTTGGTTCCTACATTACCTGCACTAAATCATGGCAATTGTCCTGTTCAAGAGTCTGTGGCTGTTCTCATGTGTCGTAAGGTTTCAAGCAAGAATACATCTGGAACTCAATGGTTGATTCAATGGTCTCATGCCTTACCAGAGGATGCTACTTGGGAGGATGAGGCTGATTTGAAATTGTATTACCCTCAGTTGAACCTTGAGGACAAGGTTGCTTTGCAAGATGAGGGCAATGTTACGAAGAGGAGAAGTGGAGCTCCAAGCTGGGCTAGAGACTTTGTTATTAATATTCATTAGGAACATAAGGGCAGATATAATACATTTGGATATAAGAGTTGCAGTGAGTGTATTAGAAGAAGGGTAGAAGATTATTGGGTTAATATTTTAGCCACTGATATAGTTTGTATAAAGTGACGTGGCATGGGTTAGGACATTCATACTTTGTTGTCTTAGTAATAAAACAACAGCTGTTGTACTGATACCATTCATTCAGAAAATAATAAAAGTTTTTTGTCCCTTATTCGGTTTCTCTTTCTCTGTTAAGGGTATGAACCCTTATCATTTACGACACCCATAATATATTGTTGGAAATTTAGGACACCCATAATATAAATAATCATAGACAATGAATGTGAACTAAATGACACTAATAATTAGTTAAGAGCAGAGTTATATTTACAAAATTTTTGCATATAAACTCTTACAAACTACAATATGTATTATGGGTAGTATATACTAAATCAGTATGTATTACCCGTAGTATGAAGTATAGTTTGTAAACTAAAAGTTTATGGATCCCTTTTTTCTCATATTGTAGGAGAATACTTTCTCCTACTATAGACACAAGTTGTGATGGGTCCCACCTCCCATTAAAAAACAAAAATAAAAAATGTTGTTGCACACGTTTCGATGTATCACTAGTAGGAGAAAGAAATCTCCTAAAACATGAAAATTCTTTTCCCCAAAGTTTATACCCCATTAGTTAATGAGCTTTATTAATCTCCATCAATAGGAGAGAAGATATCTCCTACCACTCTCACAAGTCACAATCATGTGACCACCCACATAATTATAAAAAAAAATAAAGCTCAGGAATCGATGTCTCTGTTGGAAAATAAACTCATCTCATGTAGTTGAAGACTAGTTTTTCCCTTAGTTAATATTTGATAATTTTTAAGTTTGCAAAACTACTTTCACACTAAGTACGACCGGTCGCACACTGCATGATTAGAGTATGACCAGTCGTACTTAGTGTAGTTTGTAAGAGTTTATAAACAAAAAAGTTTGTAAATATAACATGCCTTATATATATATATATATATATATATATATATATATATATATATATATATCATTAATTTCTGCATTTTAATTTCAGTCATTTATTTCATATAGTAGTCCATCTACTTTCCTGCTTTCCATTTCTGCTCTAGTTTACTTCATTTCCCTCCTCACACTTCCGGAACCTACTGGTATCAGAGCCTGATGGGGAAGTAGGAATATATGGATAGATCTAAATTATCTGTTATTTATCTGAGCTTTATGTTAACATTTTAACATGTGTTAGAAGCATGTATGATTGTAGGATGAGAAATGAAAGTCTTGAGAACTTGTTCAGCTGTTGCAGTAAGTCCCATATGAAGGGCAGTAAGTCAAATTTGCCGATGTTGAACAAGGGATCAAGAAGATCTCTGACAATCTGTTGTTTATTTACGTTAAAATCTTAATCTAATGCTCAGTTGATAAAAGTTAATTTACATCTATCTCTGTATTACTATGGATCCAAATGATGGTTCAGATATCTGGGAAATACATCTGTTTTATTATCATGTTTAAATCTTTCTCTTCTAAGCTCTCTTTCAAATCATCTCAGCCATCTTCTTCTTCCATCCATAAAGATCAAGTTAAAAATCATACAAAAAATATTTTTAAAGAAGAAATCTCCTTTGAAGATATCAATCAAGATCTGGATAACTGGGAAATTCCCAGAATTCCAACTAATGAACTGTACAAACCCGAAGGAAACTTCTTTCGGAAATCTGACTATATCATCAGAACAGTTGAAAGAAATATCCCTTTAAATAAGGAATTTGAAGAATTTCAACTACTTTCAAAATCGTCTATACAAACTCATAAACAAAGTTATAACTATCTGCACATCGGATGTGTCCAAGTGGCTATTAAACCTCTTGGAATTGAAGGTCTAAATGCTTCTGTTCTTCTATGCCTTCGTGATACAAGGCATAACAAATTTACAGATTCTATACTTGGAACTGTTGAACAAGCCTAAGCAATGGACCAATCTTTTTCAATTGTTATCCTGATCGTATGGTTAGTCTTCAAGATAAAAATTTCTTGGATGTCTTAACTTTGAACATTGAGACAAGTGGTCTGGACATGAAATCCGGATCTATTCCAGTAGCTTTGCTTTTTAGGATTCAATATAAAGTATTGAATTCTTCCATCTCTAGGGTTCTTAAACCCAAGAAAACTGGGGAAACTACTTTGTTCCTTACTGACATGTCTAGAGCAAATGTCACTGTTCCCAAAACCATCCGTTGGACTGACATAGTCCTACCAGATAAATGGAGACTTGAGAAGGCAACACCTGCTCAACCTAGAGATACTCCAAACTTTAGAGAAATCAAGCGGTTCCCAAGTGGTGCTGTTGAAATAATCTTCGATAGAAGAAACTCTTTCAGTTCTGCAAGTTCTTCCAGGTCTGTTCAAACTCAAGATTTTCGTTCTGAAGATTTTCAATCTGCTCTTTCAAGGAGATCTTTCTCTACAATCTCTGAACCTAGTAGGTTCAATCTCCATCTCCAAGGTTTGGACACTTCTTCTTCTATTCCTAAACCTTCATATACCCAAAAAGAAGAAAATGAACAAAATATCATCCAATCCCCAAAATCTATTCAATCTCCAACCTATTCCTCTATGCATAATTCTTATGATGTTATATAAGTTCATTATAGATAAGGAAACCCTTAGGAAAGACTTTAATTCTGAGGAACGGTCTCCTCAAAAAGAATGGTTCTTCCAAAATTATGAGGGAATTAAAAGACAACTAATTCAAGAAGAATTTTATAACTTTCTTGACAAGGTAGAGTTAAATATTCCTTTCTTTGATTGGTTTCAAGCTTATTCTGTCCAACAGGACATTGATTATCCATTCAAGACTCCTCAATCTGCTAATGTCATCACTGTTTGGCACCTGAAAGAAGGAGAGATTATCAAGTCTGAATTTCCTCCCACAACTTCTTTTTATCTCCCAAAAGTTTGTGATAACAAAAGTAGGTCTGTTCTTGCTTCACCTTTTAAATTAAAAGATGAAAATGAACAAGTCTCTCCAATGGATTTTAAAAATCTTATTGAGCAATCTAATTACACCAACAAATATCTTCAAGTTTTGGGTGAAAAACTTATCAAAACTATTGAACCTTCATCCTCTGCATCTTCTTCTAAAAACTTAGAAAAACCTTTGTTCAAACCTTTCAAAATGAATGATCAACTTAGAAAAGAGTTTGCAAAGTTAAAACCTGCTCAATCTCAGTCTCAGGATGAATTTCTTAAAAAAATTGATGAGAAGTTAAGTACATTAACCATTCCTGATACCCCACAACATTCTGATCAAGAGACTCAACAGTCTCATAAACATAACACTCGGTCAGAAACTATCAATACTCTGAATCATTATGATGAATCTCCTGAGTCAGATAACAAATCTGAAATTAAAATTAATCCTATAACTGGTATTAATAATTGGAGAAACCCTTCCAAACTTTATTACCAAAAAGCAACTGCTCCTGATCTTCTACTTGAAGAAAAGAATACAAGTTTCAAAAGTTTTAATGGTAACAACGTCTATGAATGGAACATAGATGGTCAATCAGAGTATAACATACTCAATATAATGCACCATATGACTATGGTTGCAACTGCTATCAAACTTCTCATAATTGTTCTGAAGCAATTATAGTCAATATTATTGTCTCTGGCTTCTCTGGTCAACTCAAAGGTTGGTGGGATAATTATCTTTCTGAAGATGAAAAAAATTCTGTTCTTAATGCCATTAAAGTTGATCCTGATGGCATTCCTATAGTCTCTGATGGAAAAACTATTCCAGATGCTGTTAATCAATTAATCTTCACCATTATCCAACATTTCATTGGTGATCCATCCTTATGGAAAGATCGTTCTGCTGAACTCCTATCCAATCTTAAGTGTAGAACCTTAGGTGACTTTCGCTGGTATAAAGATACCTTCCTAACTAGGGTTTACACTCGAGATGATAGTCAACAACCTTTCTGGAAAGAAAAATTCTTAGCTGGTCTTCCAAAATCTTTAGGAGACAAAGTTAGGGATAAAATCCGTCATCAATCTCTAACTGGAGATATCCCTTATGAGCAATTAAGTTATGGACAATTAGTTGCTTATATCCAAAAGGTAGCTTTAAAAATCTGTCAAGATGATAAAATCCAACGTCAACTTGCAAAAGAAAAAACTCAAAATCGTAAAGATCTAGGATCATTTTGTGAACAATTTGGTCTGCCTTGTACTACAAAACCTAAAAAACATAAAAAACAGGAACAAAAACAGGTTAAAACTTTTAGGAATTTTCGTAAGAAACCCAATTACAATAAAAGGTTTAAAAATGAAAATCCTAAGCCAAATACTGAAACAAATAAATCACAAAATACATCCAAACCAATTAAGCCAACTATTTGCTACAGCTGTGGTAAACCTGGACATATTAGTAAATATTGTAGGCTTAAGAAAAAACTAAATAACCTAAACCTTGATCCTTCTATTGAAGAACAAATCAATAATCTTCTAATCCAATCCTCTGATGAAGAATCTGGAAAAGAATCCTCAGAAGATTTAAATCAAATTCATGAAGATGATTACTTAGCAAAATTAAAATCATCCTTGGAAACCAGTTCTTCTAAATCTAAAGAGTTGTTGGTTCCTAATAAGTTTAATCTTAAAGATACCCTTAAAAAACTAGAAAAGAGTCAAACCT